>NW_026111831.1:1326785-1359285 GCF_024679095.1 Eriocheir sinensis
TTGTATTTTATATATTTATTTTCCTACAAATATACGTTCTTTTATCGGAATTTTGTTTATTTATTTTGATACGAATTTACATTATTTGAGGTATATTTGGTAAATATATTTTTATACTTATTTACATCATTTTATATGTATTTTGTATGTATATTTTCATAGAAATTTATTCTATTTTATGAGTATTCGTATATATATTTTGATACAAATTTACATTATTGATGTGTATTTTGCATATCTACTTCAATACAAATTTACTTTATTGTATGTGCATTTTGTATATTTATTTTAATACAAATTTAAATATTTATGTATTTTTGTATATATATTTTTATACAAATATGCGTTATCATCTTTATTTTCATACAAATTTACATTATTTTATTGATATTCTGTTTATTTATTTTGATACGATTTAACATTATTCTATGTGTATTTTTTATATACAAATTTACATTATTTTATTAATATTCTGTGTATTTATTTTGACACTATTTTACATAATTCTATTTGTGTTTTTATATATTTTTTTATACATATTTACATTATTTAATGTGTATTTTCTCTCTCTCTCTCTCTCTCTCTCTCTCTCTCTCTATATATATATATATATATATATATATATATATATATATATATATATATATATATATATATATATATATATATATATATATATATATATATATATATATAGTAAGTATATAATTTTATATATATATATATATATATATATATATAAATAAATTTTTGTGTATTTTTGTATATAGTTTTCTACAAATTTACGTTATTTCATGTATATTTTTTTATATCTATTTTCACACAAATACGCATTCTTTTATTGATATTTTGTTGATTTATTTTGACACGAATTTACATAATTTAATGTGTATTTTGTATTTATATTTTTACACGTATTTATATCATTTCATGTGAATTTTGTATATATATTTGTATTATTTTATGTCTATTCGTATATATATATATATTGAAACAAATTTACTTTGTTTTATGTGTATTTTGCATATTTTTTCAATACAAATTGATCTTATTGTATGAGCATTTTGTATATTAATTTTGATACAAATTTAATTATTCTATGTGTATTTTTGTATATGTATTTTTATAAGAATATGCTTTATTTTATGGGTATTTTGCGTGTATTTTGTATATCTATTTCATACAAATTTAATTAATTTTGTGTATTTTTGTATATAGTTTTATATAAATTTACGTTATTTTATGTGTTTTTTGTATAATTATATTTATACAAATGCACATTCTTTTATTGGTATTTTGTTTATTTATTTTGATACGAATTTACATTATTTTATGTGTATTTTGTATACATTTTTTTATACGTATTTACTTAATTTTATATGTATTTTATATATATTTATATAAAAAACTACGTTACTTTATGTGTATTCGTATATATATTTTGAAACAAATTTACATTATTTTATGTGTATTTTGTACATATATTTCATTACAAATTTACCTTATTTTATGTTTATAATGTATATTAATTTCATTCAATTTTAAATTATTTTATGTGTATATTTGTATTTGTATTTACGTTTTTTTATGTGTATTTTCTATATATATTTTCATCCAAAATTATACTATTTTATTGGTATTTTGTTAATATATTTTGTATACATATTCTTATACGCATTTACATTATTTAATGTGTGTTTTTTATATATATATTTTTAATGCAAATTTACTTTATTTTATGTGCATTTTTGTACATATATTTTTAAAGAAATTTGCGGTATTGTATGTCTATTTTGTATATGTTTTCTCATACAAATTTACATTATTTTATTGGTATTTTGTTTATTTATTTTGATACGAATTATATTATTATATGTGTATTTTGTACATATTTTTTATACGTATTTACATTATTTAATGAGAATTTTGTTTATATATTTTTATATAAATTTACGTTATTATATGTGTATTTGTATAAATATTTTGATACAAATTTACATTATTTTATGTATTTTGTATATATATTTCAATTCAAATCTAGCTTATTTTATGTGTATTTTATATATCTATTTTCATACAAATCTAATTACTTTTGTGTATTTTTGTATATAGTTTTTTACAAATTTACGTTATTTTATGTGTATTTTGTATATTTATATTTATACAAATACACATCCTTTTATTGGTATTTTGTTTATTTATTTTGATACGAATTTATATTATTTTATGTGTATTTTGTATACATTTTTTTATACGTATTTACTTCATTTAATGTGTATTTTGTATATATATTTTTATAGAAATCTACGTTATGTTATGTGTATTCGTATATATATTTTGAAACAAATTTACATTGTTTTATATGTATTTTGCATATCTATTTCAATACAAATTTACATTATTGTATGTGCATTTTGTATATTAATTTTAATACAAACTCATATATTTCATGTATATATATTTAAAAAAAAAAGCGTTATTTTATGGGTATTTTGCATCTTAATTTACATACAAATTTACATTATTTTATTAACATTCTGTGTCGTTATTTTGATACAATTTTACATTATTCTGTTTGTGTTTTGTATATATTTTTTTTATACATATTTACATTGTTTAATGTGTATTTTGTATATATATTTTATACAAAGTTTCGTTATTTTAGGTGTATTTGTTTATATATTTTCATTCAAATTTAATTATTATTTTATGTGTATTTTGTATATGTATTTCAATACAAATTTACCTAATTTTATGTGTATTTTGAATATTTATTTTCATACAAATATATATATATATATATATATATATATATATATATATATATATATATATTTATATATATTTTATATATATATATATATATATATATATATATATATATATATATATATATATATATATATATATATATATATATATATATATATATATATATATATATATATATATATATATATATATATATATATATATATATATATATATATATATATATATATATATATATATATATATATATATATATATATATATATATATATATATATATTTCTATAGAGATCTACGTTATTTTATGTGTATTCGTATATATATTTTGAAACATATTTACCTTGTTTTTTTGTATATATTTTTAAATACATTTTCGTTACTTTATGTGTATTTTGTATATTTATTTTCCTACAAATTTAAATTATTTTTGTGTATTTTTGTATATAGTTTTATACAAATTTAGGTTATTTCATGTGTATTTTGTATATCTATTTTCATACAAATACACATTCTTTTATTGATATTTTGTTTATTTATTTTGACGCGAATTTACATTATTTAATGTGTATTTTGTATATATATTTTTATACGTATTTACATCATTTCATGTGTATTTTGTATATATATATATATATATATATATATATATATATATATATATATATATATATATATATATATATATATATATATATATATATATATATATATATATATATATATATATTTATAAAGAAAACTACGTTATTTTATGTGTATTCGTATATATATTTTGAAACAAATTTACACTGTTTTATGTGTATTTTGCATATTTTTTCAATACAAATTTATCTTATTGTATGTGCATTTTGTATATTAATTTTAATACAAATTTAATTATTCTATGTGTATTTTTGAATATGTATTTTTATAAAAATATGCTTTATTTTATGGGTATTTTGCATCTTTATTTTCATACAAATTTACATTATTTTATTGATAGTCTGTGTATTTATTTTGATACGATTTTACATTATTCTATGTGTATTTTGTATATATATTTTATAAAAATGAACGTTATTTTAAGTGTATTTGTTTTCATTTCATTCAAATTTACATTATTTTATTTATATTCTTTGTATTTATTTTGATACGATTTTACATTGTTCTATGTGTATTTTGAATATATTTTATTTTACATATTTACATTATTTAATGTGAATTTTCTATATATATTTTATTCAAAAATACGTTTTATACAGATTTACGGTATTTTATATGTTTTTTGTATATTTATATTTATACAAATACACA
This sequence comes from Eriocheir sinensis, assembly GCF_024679095.1. Classification (NCBI taxonomy): domain Eukaryota; kingdom Metazoa; phylum Arthropoda; class Malacostraca; order Decapoda; family Varunidae; genus Eriocheir; species Eriocheir sinensis. The sequence goes on from NW_026111831.1 coordinate 1,330,851, forward strand.
TTCTTTTATTGCTTTTTTGATTATTTATTTTGATACGAGTTTACATTATGTTGTGTGTATTTTGTATTCATTTTTTTATACGTATTTACTTCATTTTATGTGTTTTATGTATATATATTTTTATATAAATCTACGTTATTATATGTGTATTCGTATATATATTTTGAAACAAATTTACATTGTTTTATATGTATTTTGCATATCTATTTCAATACAAATTTACCTTATTGTATGTGCATTTTGTATATTTATTTTCATAAAAATTTAAATTATTTTTGTGTATTTTTGTATATAGTTTTATACAAATTTACGTTATTTTATGTGTATTTTGTATATCTGTTTTCATACAAATACACACTCTCTTATTGATATTTTGTTTATTTATTTTGACACGAATTTACATTATTTAATGTGTATTTTGTATATATATTTTTATACGTATTTACATAATTTCATGTGTATTTTGTAAATATATATATATATATATATATATATATATATATATATATATATATATATATATATATATATATATATATATATATATATATATATATATATATACAGAAATCTACGTTATTTTATGTGTATTCGTATATATATTTTAAAACAAATTTACATTGTTTTATGTGTATTTTTTCAATACAAATTTACCTTCTTGGACGTGCATTTTGTATATTACTTTTAATACAAATTTAATTATTATATGTGTATTTTTGTATATGTATTTTTATAAAAATATGCCTTATTTTATGGGTATTTTGCATCTTTATTTTCATACAAATTTACACTATTCTATTCATATTCTCTGTATTTATTTTGATACGATTTTACAAATTTACGTTATTTTATGTGTATTTGTTTTCATTTCATACAAATTTACATTATTTTATGTGTATTTTGTACATGTATTTAAATACAAATTTTACTAATTATATGTGTAATTTGTATATCTATTTTCTTACAAATTAAAATTATTTTTGTGTATTTTTGTATATATTTTTATACAAATTTTCGTTATTTTTTGTGTATTTTATATATTTATTTTCCTACAAATGTACGTTCTTTTATCGGAATTTTTTTTACTTAGTTTGATACGAATTTACATTATTTTAGGTGTATTTAGTATATATATTTTTATACTTATTTACATCAATTTATATGTATTTTGTATGTATATTTTCATAGAAATTTACTCCATTTTATGTGTATTCGTATATATATATTTATACAAATTTATGTTATTGATGTGTATTTTGCATATCTATTCAATACAAATTTACTTTATTGTATGCGCATTTTGTATATTTATTTTAATACAAATTTAATTATTTTATGTTTATTTTTGTGTATATATATTTTTATACATGCGTTATTATATAAGTATTTTGCATCTTTATGTTCATACAAATTTACATTATTTTATTGATATTATGTTTATTTATTTTGATACAATTTTATATTATTCTATGTGTATTTTGTATATATATTTTTTTACATATTTACATTATTTAATGAATGTTTTGCATATATATTTTATGGAAATCTACGTTATTTTATGAGTATTTGTTTATATATTTTCACACAAATTTACATTATTTTATTTGTATTTTGTATATGTATTTCAATACAAATTTGCCTAAATGTATGTGTATTTTGCATATCTATTTTCAAACAAATTTTTGTGTATTTTTGTATATATTTTTATAGAAATTTTAGTTATTTTATTTGTATTTTGTATATATATTTTCCTACAAATATACATTCTTTTATTGGAGTTGTGTTTTTTTATTTTGATACGAATTTACATTATTTTATGTGTATTTTGTATATATATTTTTTTACGTATTTACATTATTTTATGTGTATTTTATATATATATTTTCATAAAAATTTAAGTTATTTTATGATGTGTATTCGTATATATTTTGATACAAATTTACATTATTTTATGAGTATTTTGCATATCTATTTCAATACAAATTTACCTTATTCTATGTGTATTTTGTATATTTATTTCAATACAAATTTAATTATTTTATGTATATTTTTGTATATATATTTTTTTTAAATATGAGTTATTTTATGGGTATTTTGCATATTTATTTTCATAAAATTTTACATTACTTTATTGATATTCTAAATATATATGTTGAAACAATTTTACATTATTCTATGTGTATTTTGTATATATTTTCCTTACATATTTACATCATTTAATGTATATTTTGTATATATATATATATATATATATATATATATATATATATATATATATATATATATATATATATATATATATATATATATATATATATATATATATATATATATATATATATATATATATATATATATATATATATATATTTTGATAGAAAATTACAGTATTTTATGGGTATTTTGTATATACGTATATTTCAAAACAAATTTACCTAATTTTATGTGTATTTTGTATATCTATTTTCATACAAATTTAAATTATTTCTGTGTTTTTTTGTATAGATTTTAATACAAATTCTAGTTATGTTATGTGTATTTTGAAAATTTAATTTCACACAAATATATATTATTTTATTGGTATTTTGTTGATTTATTTTGATACAACTTTACATTGTTTAATGTATAATTTGTATATATATTTTTATACGTATTTACATTATTTAATGTGTATTTTGTATATATATTTTTATACAAGTTTATGCTATTTTACGTGTATTTGTATATATATTTTTAAACAAATCTACTTTATTTTATGTGTATTTTTACATATATTTCATTACAAATTTACCTTATTTTATGTTTACTTTGTATATTTATTTCCCTCAATTTTAAATTATTATATGTGTATATTTGCATTTGTATTTAGGTTATTTTATGTGTATTTTCTATATATATTTTCATCCAAAATTACAATATTTTATTGATATTTTGTTAATTTAACTCGATACGAATTTAGGTTATTTCATAGGTATTTTGTATACATATTTTTATACGCATTTATATTATTTAATGTTTGTTTTGTATATATATTTTTATGGAAATTTACTTTATTTTATGTGCATTTTCGTACATATATTTTTATAGAAATTTGCATTATTTTATGTGTATTTTGTATATATTTTCTCATACAAATCTACACTATCTTATTGGTATTTTGTTTATTTATTTTGATACGAATTACATGATTATATGTGTATTTTGTACATATTTTTTATACGTATTTACATTATTTAATGTGTATTTTGTTTATACATTTTTATACAAATTTACGTTATTTTATGTGTATTTGTATAAATATTTTTATTCACATTTACTTCATTTTATGTGGTTTTTGTATATATATTTTAATTCAAATTTAGTTTATTTTAATTGTATTTTGTATATCTATTTTCATACAAATTTAAATAATTTTGAGTATTTTTGTATATAGTTTTATACAAATTTACGTTATTTTATTTGTATTTTGTATATTTACATTTATACAAATACACATTGTTTTATTGGTATTTTATTTATTTATTTTGATACGAATAAACATTAATTTGTATACATTTTTTTTTACACATTTACTTCATTTTTTGTGTATTTTGTATATATATTTTTATACAAATTCCCCGTTATTTTATGTGTATTCGTATATATATTTTGAAACAAATTTACATTGTTTTATATGTATTTTGCATATCTATTTCAATAAAAATTTACCTTATTGTGTGTGCATTTTGTATATTTATTTTAATACAAATTGAAATATTTTATGTTTATTTTGGTATATATATTTAAAAAAAAAAAAAGCGTTATTTTATGGGTATTTTCCATCTTAAAATTCATACAAATTTACATTATTTTATTAATATTCTGTGTATTTATTTTGATACGATTTTACATTATTCTATTTGTGTTCTGTATATATTTTTTTATACATATTTACATCATTTAATGTGTATTTTGTATATATATTTATACAAATTTACGTTATTTTAAGTGTATTTGTTTATATATTTTCATCAAATTTACATTATTTTAAGTGTATTTTGTATATGTATTTCAATACAAATTTACCTAATTTTATGTGTATTTTGTATATTTATTTTCATAAAAATTTCAATTATTTTTGTATATTTTTGTATATAGTTTTATACAAATTTACGTTATTTTATGAGTATTTTGTATATTTATTTTCATACAAATACATATTCTTTTACTGATATTTTCTTTATTTATTTTGACACGAATTTACATTATTTAATGTGTATTTTGTATATATATATTTTTATACGTATTTACATCATTTCATGTGTATTTTGTATATATATTTCTATAGAAATCTACGTTATTTTATGTGTATTCGTATATATATTTTTGAAACAAATTTACATTGTTTGATGTGGATGTTGCATATTTTTTCAATACAAAGTTACCTTATTGTATGTGCATTTTGTATATTAATTTTAATTCAAATTTAATTATTCCATGTGTATTTTTGTATATGTATTTTTATAAAAAATATGCTTTATTTTATGGGTATTATGCATCTTTATTTTCATACAAATTTACATTATTTTATTGATATTCTGTGTATTTATTTTGATACGATTTTACATTATTTTATGTGTATTTTTTATATATATTTTATACAAATGTACGTTATTTTATGTGTATTTGCTTTCATTTCATACAAATTTACATTATTTTATGTGTATTTTTTACATATATTTAAATACAAATTTATCTAATTATATGTGTATTTTTTATATCTATTTTCATACAAATTGAAATTATTTTTATGTATTTTTGTATATATTTTGATACAAATTTTCGTTATTTTATGTGTATTTTGTATACTTAAGTTCCTACATATATACGTTCTTTTTTTCGGAATTTTCTTTATTTATTTTGATACGAATTTACGTTATTTTAGGTGTATTTGGTATATATATTTTTATACTTGTTTACATCATTTTATAAGTATTTTGTATGTATATTTTCATAGATATTTACTCTACTTTATGTGTATTCGTATATATATTTTGATACAAATTAACATTATTGATGTGTATTTTGCATATCTATTTCAATACAAATTTACTTTATTGTATGTGCATTTTGTATATTTATTTTAATACAAATTTATTTATTTTATTTTATGTGTATTTTTGTATATATATTTTTATACAAATATGCGTTATTATATGGGTATTTTACATCTTTTTTTTTTTCATACAAATTTATATAATTGTTATTCATATTATGTTAATTTATTTTGAAACAATTTTACATTATTCAATGTGTATTTTATATATATATTTTATACATATTTACATTATATATATATATATATATATATATATATATATATATATATATATATATATATATATATATATATATATATATATATATATATATATATTTATATATATATATATATATATATATATATATATATATATATATATATATATTTTTTTTTTTTATGCAAATTTTTGTTATTTTATGTGTATTTATTTATATATTTTCATACAAATTTACATTATTTTATGTGTATTTTGTACATGTATTTCAATACAAATTTCCCTAATTTTATGTGTATTTTGCATATCTATTTCCAAACAAATTTAAATTATTTTTTTGTATTTTTGTATATATTTTTATACAAATTTTAGTTATTTTATTTATATTTTATATATATATTTTCATACATATATACATTCTTTTATTGGAATTTTATTTATTTATTTTGATACGAATTTACATTATTTTATGTTTATTTTGTATATATATTTTTCTACGTATTTACATTATTTTATGTGTATTTTTTATATATATATTTTCATAAAAAATCTACGTTATTTTATTGTGTGTATTCGTGTATATTTTCATACAAATTTACATTATTTTATGTGTATTTTGCATATCTATTTCAATGCAAATTTACCTTATTGTATGTGCATTTTGTATATTTATTTTCATACAAATTTAATTATTTTATGTGTATTTGTGTATATATATTTTTTTTAAATTATGAGCTATTTTATGGGTATTTTACATCTTTATTTTCATAAATTTTTACATTACATTATTGATATTCTGGATATTTATATTGATACAATTTTACATTATTCTAAGTGTATTTTGTAAATATTTTCCTTACATATTTACATTATTTAATGCATATTTTATATATATATATATATATATATATATATATATATATATATATATATATATATATATATATATATATATATATATATATATATATATATATATCTATATATATATCTATATATATATATATATATATATATATATATATATATATATACATATATTTAATGCAAATTTTCGTTGTTTATATATTTTGATAGAAATTTACAATATTTTATGGGTGTTATGGATATACGTATATTTCAAAACAAATTTACCTAATTTTATATGTATTTTGTATGGGTATTTTCATACAAATTCAAATTATTTCTGGGTATTTTTGTATATATTTCAATACAAATTTTAGTTATGTTATGTGTATTTTGTAAATTTATTTTCATTCAAATATATATTATTTTATTGGTATTTTGTTGATTTTTTTTATACGAATTTACATTATTTTATATGTACTTTGTATATATATTTTTATACGCATTTACATTATTTAATGTTTATATTGAATATATATTTTTATACAATTTCATGTTATTTTAAGTGTATTTGTATATATATTTTCATACAAATTTACATTATTTTATGTGTATTTTGTACGTATATTTCATTACAAATTTACATTATTTTATGTTTATTTTGCATATTTATTTCATTCAATTTTAAATTATTTTATGTGTATATTTGTATTTGTATTGAGGTTATCTTATGTGTGTTTTCTATATATATTTTCATCCAAAATTACATTATTTTATTGGTATTTTGTTAATTTAATTCGATACGAATTTAGATTATTTCATACGTATTTTGTATACATATTTTTATACGCATTTACATCATTTAATGAATGTTTTGTATATATGTTTTTATGCAAATTTACTTTATTTTATGTGCATATTTGTACATATATTTTTTATAAAAATTTGCGTTATTTTATGTGTATTTTGTATATGTTTTCTCATACAAATTTACATTATTTTAATGGTATTTTATTTATTTATTTTAATACGAATTACATGATTATATGTGTATTTTTTAATGTGTATTTTGTGTATATATTTTACATTATTCTATGTGTATATATATATATATATATATATATATATATAAATATATATATATATATATATATATATATATATATATATATATATATATATATATATATATATGTATATATATATATATATATATATATATATATATATATATATATATATATATATATATATATATATATATATATATATTTTATGTTTATTTGTTGATATATTTTGATAGAAATTTACAATATTTTATGAGTATTTTGTATATACGTATATTTCAAAACAAATTTACCTAATTTTATGTGTATTTTGTATATCTATTTTCATACAAATTTAAATTATTTCTGTGTTTTTTTTATAGATTTTAATACAAATTTTAGTTATGTTATGTGTATTTTGTAAAATTAATTTCACACAAATATATATTATTTTATTGGTATTTTGTTGATTTATTTTGATACGAATTTACATTGTTTTATATGTAATTTGTATATATATTTGTATACGTATTTACATTACTTAATGTGTATTTTGTATATATATTTTTATACAAATTTATGTTATTTTACGTGTATTTGTATATATATTTTGATACAAATCTACATTATTGTATGTGTACTTTTTATATATATTTCATTACAAATTTGCCTTATTTTATGTTTATTTTTATTTTTATTTTCATACAAATTTAAATTATTTTATGTGCATTTTTGACTATATTTTTATAGAAATTTGCGTTATTTATGTGAATTTAGTATATATTTTTTCATACAAATTTACGTTTTTATATTGGTATTTTGTTTATGTATTTTGATACGAATTTACATTATTATATGTGTATTTTGTATATATTTTGTATACGTATTTTCATTATTTAATGTGTATTTTGTTTATATACTTTAAAACAAATTTACGTAATTTTATGCGTATTTGTTTAAATATTTTTATACAAATTTACATTATTTTATGTATTTTGTATTTATATTTCAAAACAAATTTAGTTTATTTAATGTATATTTTGTATATCTATTTTCATACAAATTTAAATTACTTTTGTGTATTTTTGTATATAGTTTTATAGAAATTTACGTTATTTTATTTGTATTTTATATATTTATTTTCATACAAATTCACATTTTTCTATTGGTATTTTGTTTATTCATTTTGCTACGAATTTACATTATTTTATGTGTATTTTGTATATATATTTTTATACGTATTTACATCATTTTATGTGTATTTTTTATACATATTTTTATAGAAATTTAAGTTTTTTTTATGTGTATTCATATATATATTTTGAAACAAATTTACATTGTTTTATGTGTGTTTTGCATATCTATTTCAATACAAATTTACCATATTGTATATGCATTTTGTATATTTATTTTAATACAAATTTAATTATTTGATGTGTATTTTTGTATATATATTTTTTTTAAATATGCTTTTTTTATGGGTATATTGCATCTTTATTTTCATACAAATTTACATTATTTTATTGATATTCTGTGTATTTATTTTGATACGATTTTACATTGTTCAATGGGTATTTTGTATATATTTTATTTTACATATCTACATTATTTAATGTGCATTTTCTATATATATTTTATACAAATATACGTTACTTTATGTCTATTTGTTTATACATTTTCATACAAATTTACATTATTTTATGTGTATTTTTTATATGTATTTCAATACAAATTTACCTAATTTTATGTGTATTTTGTATATCTATTTCCATACAACTTGAAATTATTTTTGTGTATTTTTGTATCTACTTTTATACAAATTTTAGTTATTTTATATATTATTTTATTGAAATTTAGTTCATTGAATTTGATACGAATTTACCTTATTTTAGGTGTATTTTGTATATATATATTTTTATACGTATTTACATCATTTTATGTGTATTTTTTATATATATTTTCATAGAAATTTACGTTATTTTATATGTTTTCGTATATATATTTTAATACAAATTTACACTATTTGATGTGTATTTTGCATATCTATTTCAATACAAATTTACCTTATTTATATGCATTTTGTATATTTATTTTAATACAAATTTAATTATTTTATGTGTATTTTTGTATATATATTTTTATACAAATATGCGTTATTTTATGGGTATTTCGCATCTTTATTTCCATACAAATTTACATTATTTTATTGATTTTCTGTTAATTTATTTTGATACGATTTTACATTATTCTATGTGTATTTTGTTTATATTTTTTATACATTTTTCCATTATTTAATGTGTTTTTTGTATATGTATTTTATACAAATTTATGTTATTTTATGTGTATTTGTTGATATATTTTGACAGAAATTTACAATATTTTATGGGTATTTTGTATATATATTTCAAAAGAAATTTACCTAGTTTTATGTGTATTTTGTAGATCTATTTTCATACAAATTCAAATTATTTCTGGGTATTTTTGTATATATTTTAATACGAATTTTAGTTATGTTATTTGTATTTTCTAAATTTATTTTCATTCAAATAAATATTATTATATTGATATTTTGTTTATTTATTTTCATACGAATTTACATTTTGTATTTACTTTGTATATATATTTTTATACGCATTTACATCATTTAATGCTTATTTTGAATATATATTTTTATACAAATTCATGTTATTTTATGTGTATTTGTATATATATTTTCATACAAATTTACATTATTTTATGTGTATTTTACATATATTTCATTAAAATTTACATTTATATGTATTTTGTATATTTATTTCATTCATTTAAATTATTTTATGTATATATTTGTATTATTGTCTTTATTTATTTTATCTCTCTCTCTCTCTCTCTCTCTCTCTCTCTCTCTCTCTCTCTCTCTCTCTCTCTCTCTCTCTCTCTCTCTCTCTCTCTCTCTCTCTCTCTCTCTCTCTCTCTCTCTCTCTCTCTCTCTCTCTCTCTCTCTCTCTCTCTCTCTACATATTTTTATACGTATTTACATTATTTATGTGTATTTTGTATATATTTTTATACAAATTTACTTATTTTGTGTATTTTATATATTTTTATACATATTTTTTATATATTTATTTTATGTGTATTTTTAATTATATTTTTATACAAATTTACGTTATTTTATGTGTATTTTTGTATATATTTATTTTATACAAATTTACATTATTTTATGTGTATTTTGTATACATTTTTATACAAATTTACTTTATTTTTTGTTATATATATATATATATATATCTATATATATATATATATATATATATATATATATATATATATATATATATATATATATATATGTATATTATATATATATATGTATATGTATATTATATATATATATATATGTATATTATATATATATATGTATATTAAAAATTGAACACTAAAGGTGAGCGTAAAAATATCCAAACAAAAACAAACAAAACAAATGAAGTAAACAGATGCTATAAAACAATATAAAACAATAGAATCAAAACAGCAATAAATAAAACCGTGGGTTGAAGAAAAACAAGTAAAAGAAACAATGAAAAAAAAAAAGTTAAAATGCAGATAATAATACCTTAAGTTAAAAACACAGTAGCTCCACTGATGTGGAGTTGTCTCCAATGGTGGGTTTGTTGAGGTGTGTGTGTAGCGTCTCCATGATGGCTAAGTCAGCTCTGAACTGAGCTCTGTCGAAGACAGTGAAGGAGTTCCTGTTGAGTGGGTGGTCGTGTGTGTGAGCTATTCACCCATCTAGGCCTAAATTCGTTAATCATTTCCTTGATTTTGAGAAACTTTTTAAAACATTAGCCACACAAGACTGCTATAAAAAAGATGAAGGAAACTTTGAATACTTTAAAAGTAACTTAAAACAAACCGCGTTTGAGTCTTTCTACGGAAGAAATCGTAACACGACCTTCCACAACCTTACTAAGGACGAGTACCTTGCTTTGAAAGCCCTCAGCAATAAGTCCTCCCTCATCGTAACAAAGCCAGATAAAGGTAATGGCGTAGTTTTACTCAACAGAGACGGTTATATTACTAAAATGGGTAACATTCTATCAGATCACAATAAATTCATGCCTGTTACTAATGATCTATTTCACGAACTTTTAAAATTAGAAGATAAAACACACAGGCTGTTGCGAAATCTACTAAAAGAAGATGTTATCAATAGAGATACTTACTCTAGACTGCAGAACGCTTAGCCTCAGACCTTACTATTATTTCCGATTGGGGCAAGAAGAACCTGGTGTCCTTCAACGCCTCAAAAACACAGTTTCTCCACCTATGCACTCGACACAATCTTCCAAACAACTATCCCCTATTCTTTGACAACACCCAGCTATCACCTTCCTCAACACTAAACATTCTCGGTCTATCCTTAACTCAAAATCTCAACTGGAAACTTCATATATCATCTCTTACTAAATCAGCTTCCTCGAGGCTGGGCGTTTTGTACCGTCTCCGCCAGTTCTTCTCCCCTGCACAGTTGCTGTCCATATACAGAGGCCTTGTCCGCCCTCGTATGGAGTATGCATCTCATGTGTGGGGGGGCTCCACTCACACAGCTCTTCTGGACAGAGTGGAGGCTAAGGCTCTTCGTCTCATCAGCTCTCCTCCTCATACTGATAGTCTTCTACCTCTTAAATTCCGCAGCAATGTTGCCTCTCTTTCTATCTTCTATCGATTTTCCACGCTGACTGCTCTTCTGAACTTGCTAACTGCCTCCCCCCTCCCGCGGCCCCGCTGCACTCGACTTTCTACTCATGCTCATCCCTATACTGTCCAAACCCCTTATGCAAGAGTTAACCAGCATCTTCACTCTTTCATCCCTCACGCTGGTAAACTCTGGAACAATCTTCCTTCATCTGTATTTCCTCCTGCCTACGACTTAAACTCTTTCAAGAGGAGGGTATCAGGACACCTCTCCTCCCGAAACTGACCTATCTTTCGGCCACCTCTTTGGATTCTTTTTAGGAGCAGTGAGTAGCGGGCTTTTTTTTTTATTAATGTTTGCTTTTTGTGTGCCCTTGAACTGTCTCCTTTGCTGTAAAAAAAAAAAAAAAAAAAAAAAAAGACTACGGCCCAACGGTTCCAAACCAGGCATAATGTATGGACTACCAAAAGTCCACAAGGATGGTTGCCCTCTTAGACCAATTTTATCTGCCATTGGAACATTTAATTATAATATTGCGAAGTATCTTGTTGCAATCCTAGCACCGATTACAACGAACTCTTACTCCTGCAAAGACACTTTTTCATTTGTTAAAGAGCTAACATCGTTAAAGATGAAGAGTTGCGTCATGGCTAGTTTCGACATTAAGTCTTTATTCAAGAACATCCCGTTAGATGAAACAATAGATATTTGCATTAATGAACTTTTCAAAGATACAGACCTTGTAATGGGGTACGATATAACTTCCTTTCGCAAACTATTAGAGATAGCGTCAAAAGACAGTATTTTCCTTTTTAATAATGAGTGTTATAAACAAACTGACGGAGTGGCTATGGGTAACCCACTGGGTCCGACGCTCAGTAATATTTTCCTGTGTTTTCATGAACGTAACTGGTTAAAAGATTGCCCGTCTGAATTTAAGCCTACATTTTATCGCAGATACGTGGACGACACTTTTCTCACCTTCAAATCCCCTGACCACATTCCTCTGTTCCTTGAATACCTAAACTCCAAGCACCCTAACATTGAATTCACCGCTGAGCTAGAAAAAGATAATAGCTTACCTTTTTTAGATGTTTATATAAATAAATGTACGGATGGCTTCACCACCAGCGTTTATCGTAAACCAACATTCACTGGCCTGTGCACAAAATTCAAGTCCTTTATTCCTTTAACTTATAAAAGAAACCTGATCACAACACTAACAACACGCATTTATCACATTTGCTCAACCTATTTTACACTCCACCATGAACTATCACGCCTTAAGGGAATGTTATGTAACAACGGTTACCCAGTACCATTCATTGACAAAGTTATTGGCAAAACACTAAATAGTCTTCTGATGCCTAAGGATATTTTTCAACACACAGTTCCACGCCATATTGTTTACTTTCCAATAGAGTACAGAGGCCCCCAAAGCCTGCAGTTAAGAAACAAACTCCTCAAGGTCATCCGATCCTGTTACCCACAAATTACTCTCAGAGTTATATTTAAAATGAACAAGACCATACAGTCATTCTTCCACACTAAGGATAAAACACCTTTACAACTAGAGTCTTCTGTAATTTACAAATACACGTGTGACAGCTGCCAGGCGTCATATATAGGTAAAACAGAGAGACATCTAAAAACACGAATACACGAACACTTCGGAACCTCAGCCAGAACGGGCAAACGAATCATCAACCCATCCCACAGCGCTATAAGAGAGCACGCTCACACACACGACCACCCACTCAACAGGAACTCCTTCACTGTCCTGGACAGAGCTCGGTTCAGAGCTGACTTAGCCATCATGGAGACGCTACACACACACCTCAACAAACCCACCATTGGAGACAACTCCACATCAGTGGAGCTACTGTGTTTTTAACTTAAGGTATTATTATCTGCATTTTAACTTTTTTTTTTTTTTCATTGTTTCTTTTACTTGTTTTTCTTCAACCCACGGTTTTATTTATTGCTGTTTTGAATCTATTGTTTTATATTGTTTTATAGCATCTGTCTACTTCACTTGTTTTGTTTGTTTTTGTTTGGATACTTTTACGCTCCCCTTTAGTGTTCAATTTTTAATCCGCTTGATTTTTACTAGTTTTACTGTTAAAACCTCGTTTTTGTGTACACTCCCACCTACTGGCAACTTTAAATATTTTTGCTTTCAAGTGTTTTCACGTTTTATCTTTTTATATTTTATCTTTTCTTATGACATTGGATTGTTTTTACCGTAGATTAATCTTATTGTACTTTTATCTTACGCTGTATGTGACACTATGTACTTGCTTTTAGGTCTGATGATGGAACATGTTCGTTCCGAAACGTAACCAACTTATTAAAGAAGTTTAAGATAGCAGAGATGTTTCTGCCAGCCCTGGTACTCCTCTTCATTATATATATATATATATATATATATATATATATATATATATATATATATATATATATATATATATATATATATATATATATATATATATATATATATATATATATATTATGCAAATTTACGTTATTTTAAGTGTATTTATTTATATATTTTCATTCAAATTTACCTAATTTTATGTGTATTTTGTATATTTATTTTCAAACAAATTTAAATTATTTTAGTATGTTTTTATATAGTTTTATACAAATTTACGTTATTTTATGTGTATTTTGTATATCTATTTTCATACAAATACACATTCTTTTATTGATATTTTGTTTATTTATTTTGACACGAATTTACATTATTTAATGTGTATTCTGTATATATATTTTTATTCGTATTTACATCATTTCATGTGTATTTTGTATATATATTTCTATAGAAATCTACGTTATTTTTTGTGTATTCGTATATGTATTTTGAGACAAATTTACATTTTTTTATGTGTATTTTGCATATTTTTTCAATTCTAATTTACCTTATAGTATGTGCATTTTGTATATTAATTTTAGCATAAATTTAATTATTCTATGTGTATTTTTGTATATGTATTTTAATAAAAATATGTTTTATTATATGGGTATTTTGCACCTTTATTTTCATACAAATTTACATTATTTTATTGATATTCTGTGTATTTATTTTGATACGATTTTACATTATCCTATGTGTATTTTGTATATATATTTTATACAAATGTACGTTATTTTATGTGTTTTTGTTTTCATTTCATACAAATTTACATTATTTTATGTGTATTTTGTACATGTATTTAAATACAAATTTGACTAATTATATGTTTATTTTGTATATCTATTTTCATACAAATTAAAATTAATTTTGTGTATTTTTGTATATATTTTTATATAAATTTTCGTAATTTTATGTGTATTTTGTATGTTTATTTTCCTACAAATATACATTCATTTATCAGAATTTTGTTTTATTATGTTATTTTGATACGAATTTACATCATTTTAGGTGTATTTGGTATATATATTTTTTTTACTTATTTACATCATTTTATATATATTTATATGTATATTTTCATAGAAATTTACTCTATTTTATGTGTATTCGTAAATATATTTTGATAGAAATTTACATTATTTATATGTATTTTGCATATATATTTCAATACAAATTTACTTTATTGTATGTGCATTTTGTATATTTATTTTAATACAAATTTAATTATTTTATGTGTATTTTTGTATATATATTTTTATACAAATATGCGTTATTATATGGGTATTTTGCTCCTTTATTTTCATACAAATTTACATTATTCTATTGATATTCTGTTTATTTATTTTGATACGATTTTACATTACTCTATGTGTATTTTGTATATATATTTTTTATACATATTTACGTTATTTCATGTATATTTTGTATATATATTTTATGCAAATTTACGTTATTTCATGTGTATTTTTTATTTACTTTTATGTATTTTGTTTATGTATTTATTTATGTCATTTTTGATGTTTGATTAATTTTATGTATCTATTTTCAAACAAAAAAAAAAAAAATTGTTGTATTTCTGTATATATTTTATACAAATTCTAATTTTTATTTATTTTTTTTTATATTTTATTTTCACAAATATATATACATTATTAGTGATTTTGTTTATTTATTTTGATACGAGTGTACATTATTTTATGTGTATTTTGTTTATATATTTTTCTACGTATTTACATTATTTTATGTGTATTTTGTATATATATTTTCATGAAAATTTACTTTATTTTATTGTGTGCATTCGTATATATTTTGATAGAAATTTACATTAGTTTATGTGTATTTTGCATATCTATTTCAATACAGATTTACCTTATTGTTTGTGTATTTTGTATATTTATTTTAATACAAATTTAATTATTTTATGTGTATAATTGTATATATATATATATTTTTAAATATGAGTTATTTTATGGGTATTTTGCATCTTTATTTTTATTATTTTTTACATTATTTTATTGGTATTCTCTATATTTATATTGATACAATTTTACATTATTCTATGTGTATTTTGTATATATTTTCCTTACATATTTACATACGTATATCTCAAAACAAATTTACCTAATTGTATGTGTATTTTGTATATCTATTTTCATACAAGTTTAGATTATTTTTTGTGGATTTTTGTTTAGATTTAATACAAATTTTAGTTATGTTATATGTGTTTTGTAAATTTATTTTCACACAAATTTTTATTATTTAATTGGTATTTTGTTGATTTATCTTGATAAAAATTTACATTATTTAATGTGTACTTTGTATATATAGTTTTATACGTATCTACATTACTTTATGTGTATTTTGTATATATATATATATATATATATATATATATATATATATATATATATATATATATATATATATATATATATATATATATATATATATATATATATATATATATATATATATATATATATATATATATATATATATATATATATATATATATATATATATATATATATATATATATATATATATATATATATTTATACAAATTTATTTTATTTTACTTGTATTTTATTTATGTTCTGTTTTTTTATTTTGATACGATTTTACATTTATTTAATGTATATATTGTATATATATTTTATGCAAATTTACGTTATTTTATGTCTATTTGTTTATATATTTTCATACAAATTTACATTATTTTATGTGTATTTTGTATATGTATTTCAATACAAATTTGCCTGATTTTATCTGTATTTTGCATTTCTATTTTCAAACAAATTTAAAATATTTTTTTGTGTATTATTGTATATATTTTTATACAAATTTTAGTTATTTTATTTGTATTTTGTATATATATTTTCCTACAAATTCTTTTATTGGAATTTTGTTTATTTATTTTGATACGAATTTACATTATTTTATGTGTATTTTGTATATATATTTTCATAAAAATTTACGTTATTTTGTTGTGTGTGTTCGTATATATTTTGATACAAATTTACAATATTTGATGTGTATTTCGCATATCTATTTCAATACAAATTTATCTTATTGTATGTATATTTTGTATCTTTATTTTAATACAAATTTAATTATCTTGTATATATATTTTTTTTAGAGATGAGTTATTTAATGGGTATTTTGCATCTTTATTTTCATAAATTTTTACATTACTTTATTGATATTCTGTATATTTATACTGATACAATTTTACATTATTCTATGTGTATTTTTTATATGTTTTCCTTACATATTTACATTATTTAATGTATTTTTTGTATATATATATATATATATATATATATATATATATATATATATATATATATATATATATATATATATATATATATATATATATATATATATATATATATATATATATATATATATATATATATATATATATATATATATATATATATATATATATATATATATATATATATATATATATATATTAAAAAAAGTTACCTAATTTTATGTGTATTTTGTATATCTATTTTCATACAAATTTAAATTATTTCTGTGTTTTTTTGTATAGATTTTAATGCAAATTTTAGTTATGTTATGTGTATTTTGTAAATTTAATTTCACACGAATATATATTATTTTTATTGGTATTTTGTTGATTTATTTTGTAACGAATTTACATTGTTTTATGTGTAATTTGTATATATATTTTATGTATATGTATTCTGTTTATATATTTTTATACAAATTTTTGTTATTTTTCGTGTATTTGTATATATATTTTGATACATATCTACATTATTTTATGTGTATTTTGTATATATATTTCATTACAAATTTGCCTTATTTTATGTTTATTTTTATATTTATTTTCATTCAAATTTAAATTATTTTATGTGTATATATTTATTTGTATTTACGTTATTTTATGCGTATTTTCTATATATATTTTCATTCAAAATTACATTATTTTATCTGCATTTTGTTCATTTATTTCGATATGAATTTAGATTATTTCATGTGTATTTGCTATACATATTTTTATACGCATTTACATTATTTAATGTGTGTTTTATATATATATTTTTATACAATTTTATACAATTTTTATGTGCATTTGTGTTGTTTTTTTTATACAAATTTACATTATTTTGAGTGTATTCTTTACTTTTTTTACTACAAATTTGCCTTATTTTATGTTTCTTTTGTTTATTTATTTTCATACAAATTTAAATTATTTTATGTGCATTTTTGTACATATATTTTTATAGAAATTTGCGTTATTTTATGTGTATTTTGTATATATTTTTTCATACAAATTTACTTTTTTTATTGGTATTTTGTTTACGTATTTTGATACGAGTTTACATTATTATATGTGTATTTTGTATATATTTGTATACGTATTTTCATTATTTAATGTGTATTTTGTTTATATATTTTAAAACAAATTTACGTTATTTTATGCGTATCTGTTTAAATATTTTGATACAAATATACATTATTTTATGTATTTTGTATATATATTTCAATACAAATTTAGTTTATTTCATGTATATTTTGTATATCTATTTTCATACAAATTTTAATTACTTTTGTGTATTTTTGTATATAGTTTTATACAAATTTACGTTATTTTATGTGTATTTTGTATATTTATTTTCATACAAATTCATATTCTTCTATTGGTATTTTGTTTATTTATTTTGGTACGAATTTACATTATTTTATGTGTATTTTGTATATATATATATATATATATATATATATATATATATATATATATATATATATATATATATGTATATATATATATATATATATATATATATATATATATATATATATATATATATATATATATATATATATATATATGTGTATTATTTATATATATTTTGTATATATATTTTCATAGAAATTTACGTTTTTTTATGTGTATTCGTTTATATATTTTGAAACAAATTTACATTGTTTTATGTGTGGTTTGCATATATATTTCAATACAAATTTACCATATTGTATGTTCATTTTGTATATTTTTTTAATATAAATTTAATTATTTGATGTGTATTTTTGTATATGTATTTTTATAAAAATATGTTTTTTTATGGGTATTTTGCATCTTTATTTTCATACAAATTTACATTATTTTATTGATATTCTGTGTATTTATTTTAATACGATTTTACATTGTTCTATGTGTATTTTGTATATATTTTATTTTACATATTTACATTATTTAATGTGCTTTTTCTATATATATTTTATACAAATATACGTTACTTTATGTCTATTTGTTTATATATTTTCATACAAATTTATATTATTTCATGTGTATTTTGTATATGTATTTCAATACAAATTTACCTAATTTTATGTGTATTTTCAATATCTATATTCATACAAATTGAAATTATTTTTGTGTATTTTTGTATGTTTTTTTATACAAATTTTAGTTATTTTATATATTATTTTGGTTATTTATTTTCCAACATATATACATTCTTTTATTGAAATTTAGTTTATTGAATTTGATACGAATTTACCTTATTTTAGGTGTATTTTCTATATATATTTTTATACGTATTTACATTATTTTATGTGTATTTTGTATATATATTTTCATAGAAATTTACGTTATTTTATGTGTTTTCGTATATATATTTTAATACAAATTTACATTATTTGATGTGTATTTTGCATATATATTTCAATACAAATTTACCTTATTGTATGTGAATTTTGGATATTTATTTTAATACACATTTAATTATATAATGTGTATTTTTGTATATATATTTTTATACAAATTTCGCATCTTTATTTTCATAGAGATTTACACTATTTTATTGATATTCTGTTCATTTATTTTGATACGATTTTACATTATTCTATGTGTATTTTGTATATATATTTTATACAAATTTACGTTATTTTTTGTGTATTTGTTGATATATTTTGACACAAATGTACAATATTTTATAGGTATTTTGTATATATATATTTCAAAAGAAATTTACCTAGTTTTATGTGTATTTTGTATATCTATTTTCATACAAATTCAAATTATTTCTGGGTATTTTTGTATATATTTTATTACAAATTTATTTATGTTATGTGTATTTTGTAAATTTAATTTCATTCAAATATATATTATTTTTTTGGTATTTTGTTGGTTTATTTTGATACGAATTTACATTATTTTATATGAACATTGTATATATATTTTTATACGCTCTACGTTATTTATTGTTTACTTTGAATATATATTTTTATACAAATTAATGTTATTTTATGTGTATTTGTATATATATTTTCATACAAATTTACATTATTTTATGTGTATTTTTACATATATTTCATTACAAATTTACTTTATTTTATATGTATTTTGTATATTTATTTCATTCAATTTTAAATTACTTTATGTGTATATTTGTATTTGTATTTAGTTTATTTTATGTGTATTTTCTATATATATTTTCATCCAAAATTACGTTATATTATTGGAATTTTGTTAATTTAATTCCATACGAATTTAGATTATTTCATAGGTATTTTGTATTCATATTTTTATACGCATTTACATTATTTAATGTGTGTTTTGTATATATATTTTTATGCAAATTTACTTTATTTTATGTGCATTTTTGTACATATATTTTTATAGAAATTTGCGTTATTTTTTGTGTATTTTGTATATGTTTTCTCATAAAAATGTTCATTATTTTATTGATATTTTGTTTATTTATTTTGATATGAACTACATGATTATATGTGTATTTTGCACATATTTTTTATACGTATTTACATTATTTAATGTGTATTTTGTTTACATATTTTTTTACAAATTTACGTTATTATATGTTTATTTGTATAAATATTTTGATACAAATTTACATTATTTTATGTATTTTGTATATATATTTCAACTCAAATTTAGCTTATTTTATGTGTATTTTGTATATCTATTTACATACAAATTTAATTACTTTTGTGTATTTTTGTATATAGTTTTATACAAATCTACGTTATTTCATGTGTATTTTGTATATTTATATATATACAAATACTCATTCTTTTATTGGTATTTTGTTTATTTATTTTGATACGAATTTACATTATTTTATATGTATTTTGTATACATTTTTTTTATACGTATTTACTTCATTTTATTTGTATTTTGTATATATATTTTCATAGAAATCTACGTTATTTTATCTGTATTCGTATAGATATTTTGAAACAAATTTACATTGTTTTATATGTATTTTGCATATATATTTCAATACAAATTTAATTTATTGTATGTGCATTTTGTATATATGTTTTAATACAAATTTAAATATTTTATGTCTATTTTGGTATATATATTTTTTTAAAAATGCGTTATTTTATCGGAATTTTGCATCTTTATTTTCCTACAAATTTACATTATTTTATTAATATTCTGTGTATTTATTTTGATACGATGTTACATTATTCTATTTTTGTTTTGTATATATATTTTTTATACATATTTACATTATTTGATGTGTATTTTGTATATATATTTTATTCAAATTTAATTTATTTTAAGTGTATTTGTTTATATATTTTCATTCAAATTTACATTATTTTATGTGTATTTTGTATATCTATTTACATACAAATTTAATTACTTTTGTGTATTTTTGTATATAGTTTTATACAAATCTACGTTATTTCATGTGTATTTTGTATATTTATATTTATACAAATACTCATTCTTTTATTGGTATTTTGTTTATTTATTTTGATACGAATTTACATTATTTTATATGTATTTTGTATACATTTTTTTATACGTATTTACTTCATTTTATTTGTATTTTGTATATATATTTTCATAGAAATCTACGTTATTTTATCTGTATTCGTATATATATTTTGAAACAAATTTACATTGTTTTATATGTATTTTGCATATATATTTCAATACAAATTTAATTTATTGTATGTGCATTTTGTATATTTATTTTAATACAAATTTAAATATTTTATGTCTATTTTGGTATATATATTTTTTAAAAAATGCGTTATTTTATCGGAATTTTGCATCTTTATTTTCATACAAATTTACATTATTTTATTAATATTCAGTGTATTTATTTTGATACGATTTTACATTATTCTATTTTTGTTTTGTATATATTTTTTTTATACATATTTACATTATTTGATGTGTATTTTGTATATATATTTTATTCAAATTTACTTTATTTTAAGTGTATTTGTTTATATATTTTCATTCAAATTTACATTATTTTATGTGTATTTTGTATATGTATTTCAATACAAATTTACCTAATTTTATTTGTATATTGTATATATATTTTCATACTAATTTAAATTATTTTTGTGTAGTTTTGTATATAGTTTCATACAAATTTACGTTATTTTATGTGTATTCTGTATATCTATTTTCATACAAATACACATTCTTTTATTGATATTTTGTTTATTTATTTTGACAGGAATTTACATTATTTAATGTGTCTTTTGTATATATATTTTTTTACGTATTTACATTATTTCATGTGTATTTGGTATATATATTTCTATAGAAATCTACATTATTTTATGTGTATTCGTATATATATTTTGAAACAAATTTACATTGTTTTATGTACATGTTGCATATTTTTTCAATACAAATTTACCTTATTGTATGTGCATTTTGTATATTAATTTTAATACAAATTTAATTATTCTATGTGTATTTTTGTATACGTATTTTTATAAAAATATGCTTTATTTTATGGGTATTTTGCATCTTATATATA
Source organism: Eriocheir sinensis (assembly GCF_024679095.1). NCBI lineage: Eukaryota > Metazoa > Arthropoda > Malacostraca > Decapoda > Varunidae > Eriocheir > Eriocheir sinensis. Next base: position 1,353,935 of record NW_026111831.1, read on the forward strand.
TATATATATATATATATATATATATTTTTTGATATTCTGTATATATATATATATATATATATATATATATATATATATATATATATATATATATATATATTATACAAATGTACGTTATTTTACGTGTATTTGTTTTCATTTCATACAAATTTACATTATTTTATGTGTATTTTGTACATGTATTTAAATACAAATTTAACTATTTATATATGTACTTTGTATATCTATTTTCATACAAATTGAGATTATTTTTGTGTATTTTTGTATATATTTTGATACAAATTTTTGTTATTTTATGTGTATTTTGTATATTTATTTTCTTACAAATAAATATTCTTTTAATCGGAATTTTGTTTATTTATTTTGATACGAATTTACATTAATTTAGGTGTATTTGGTATATATATTTTTTTACTTATTTACATCATTTTATATGTATTTTGTATGTATATTTTCATAGAAATTTATCTAATTTATGTGTATTCGTATTTATATTTTGATACAAATTTACATTATTTATGTGTATTTTGCCTATCTATTTTAATACAAATTTACTTTATTGTATGTGCATTTTGTATATTTATTTTAATACAAATTTAATTATTTTATGTGTATTTTTGTATATATCTTTTTATACACATATACGTTATTATATGGGTATTTTGCATCTTTATTTTCATACAAATTTACATTATTTAATTGATATTCTGTTTATTTATTTTGATACGATTTTACATTATTCTATGTGTATTTTGTATATATATTTTTATACATATTTACATTATTTAATGTATATTTTGTATATATATTTTAAGCAAATTTACGTTATTTTATGTGTGTTTGTATATATATTTTCATACAAATTTACATTATTTTGTGTATTTTGTATATGTATTTCAATACAGTTTTGCCTAATTTTATGTGTATTTTGCATATCTATTTTCAAAAAAAATTAAATTATTTTTGTGTATTTTTGTATATATTTTTATACAAATTTTAGTTATTTTATTTGTATCTTGTATATATATTTTCCTACAAATATACATTCTTTTATTGGAATTTTGTTAATTTATTTTGATACGAATTTACATTATTTTATGTGTATTTTGTATATGTATTTTTCTGCGTATTAACATTATTTTATGTGTATTTTGTATATATATTTTCATAAAATTTTACGTTTTTTTATTGTGTTTATTCGTATATAGTTTGATACAAATTTACATTATTTTATGTGTATTTTGCATATCTATTTCAATACAAATTTACCTTATTGTATGTGTATTTTGTATATTTATTTTAATACAAATTTAATTATTTTATGTGTTTTTTTGTATATATATATATATATATATATATATATATATATATATATATATATATATATATATATATATATATATATATATATATATATATATATATATATATATATTTTATATATTTATTTTCATAAATATTTACATTATTTATGTGTATTTTGTATATATTTTACATATTTACATTATTCTATGTATTTGTATATATATATATATATATATATATATATATATATATATATATATATATATATATATATATATATATATATATATATATATATATATATATATATATATATATATATATATATATATATATATATATATATATATATATATATATATATATATATATATATATATATATATATATATATATATATATATATATATATATATATATATATATATATATATATATATTTAATTCAAATTTTAGTTATGTTATGTGTATTTTGTAAATTTAATTTCACACAAATATATATTATTTTATTGGTATTTTGTTGATTTATTTTGATACGAATTTACATTGTTTTATGTGTAATTTGTATATATATTTTTATACGTATTTACATTATTTAATGTGTGTTTTGTATATATATTTTTTATACAAATTTATGTTACTTAAGTGTATTTGTATATATATTTTGATACAAATCTACATTATTTTATGTGTATTTTGTATATATATTTTTCATTACAAATTTGCCTTATTTTATGTTCATTTTTATATTTATTTTCATTCAAATTTAAATTATTTTATGTGTATATATTTTATTGTATTTACGTTATTTTATGTGTATTTTCTATATATATTTTCATTAAAAATTATATTATTTTATCGGTATTTTGTTCATTTATTCCGATACGAATTTAGATAATTTCATGTGTATTTTCTATACATATTTTTATACGCATTTACATTATTTAAAGTGTGTTTTGTATAAATATTTTTTTTACAATTTTACTTCATTTTATGTGCATTTGTTTTGTTGTTTTTATACAAATTTGCATTATTTTAAGTGTATTCTGTACTTTTTTTACTACAAATTTGCCTTATTTATGTGTATTTTGTTTATTTATTTTCACACAAATTCAAAATATTTTTGGGTATTTTTGTATATATTTTATTACAAATTTATTTATGTTATGTGTATTTTGTAAATTTATTTTCATTCAAATATATATTATTTTATTGATATTTTGCTCATTTATTTTGATACGAGTTTACATTATTTTATATGTACATTGTATATATATTTTTATACGCATTTACGTTATTTAATGTTTATTTTGAATATATATTTTTATACAAATTAATGTTATTTTATCTGTATTTGTATATATATTTTCATACAAATTTACATTATTTTATGTGTATTTTTACATATATTTCATTACAAATTTACCTTATTTTATGTTTATTTTGTATATTTATTTCATTCAATTTTAAATTATTTTATGTGTATATTTGTATATGTATTTAGGTTATTTTATGTGTATTTTCTATATATATATTTTCATCCAAAATTTCATTATTTTATTGGTATTTTGTTAATTTAATTCGATACGAATTTAGATTATTTCATAAGTTTTTTGTATACATATTTTTATACGCATTTACATTATTTAATGTGTGTTTTGTATATATATTTTTATGCAAATTTACTTTATTTTATGTGCATTTTTGTACATATATTTTTATACAAATTTACGTTATTATATGTGTATTTGTATAAATATTTTGATACAAATTTACATTATTTTATGTATTTTGTATATATATTTCAACTCAAATTTAGCTTATTTTATGTGTATTTTGTATATCTATTTTCATACAAATTTAATTACTTGTGTGTATTTTTGTATATAGTTTTATACAAATTTACGTTATTTTATGTGTATTTTGTATATTTATATTTATAGAAATACACATTAATTTATTGGTATTTTGTTTATATATTTTGATACGAATTTACATTATTTTATGTGTATTTTGTATACATTTTGTTATACGTATTTACTTCATTTTATGTGTATTTTGTATATATATTTTTATAGAAATCTACGTTATTTTATGTGTATTCGTATATATATTTTTTAACAACTATACATTTTTTTATATGTATTTTCCATATCTATTTCAATACTGTGTATTTTTTTTTATACGATTTTACATTATTCTATATGTATTTTGTATATATATTTTATACAAATTTACGTTATTTTATGTGTATTTGTTTTCATTTCATACAAATTTACATTATCTTATGTGCATTTTGTACTTGTATTTAAATACAAATTTAACTAATTATATGTGTATTTTGTATATCTATTTTCATACAAATTGAAATTCTTTTTGTGTATTTTTGTTTATATTTTTATACATATTTTCGTTATTTTAGGTGTATTTTGTATATTTATTTTCATACAAATATACATTCTTTTATCGGAATTTTCTTTATTTATTTTGATACGAATTTACATTATTTTAGGTGTATTTGGGATATATATTTTTATACTTATTTACATCATTTTATATGTATTTTGTATGTATATTTTCATAGAAATTTACTCTATTTTATGTGTATTCGTATATATATTTTGATACAAATTTAAGTTATTTATGTGCAAAATTATACATTTTTTATACATTTTCCATTATTTAAAGTGTATTTTGTATATATATTTTATACAAATTTACGTTATTTTATGTGTATTTGTTTATATATGTAGACACAAGTTTACAATATCATATGGGTATTTTGTATATATATTCCAAAATAAAATTACCTAGTTTTATGTGTATTTTATATTTCTATTTTCATACAAATTCAAATTATTTCCGGTTATTTTTGTATATATTTTATTACAAATTTTAGTTATGTTATGTGTATTTTGTAAATTTATTTTAATTCAAATATATATTATTTTATTGGTATTTTGTTGATTTATTTTGATTCGAATTTACATTATTTTATATGTACTTTGTATATATATTTTTTATACGCATTTATATTATTTAATGTTTATTTTGAATATATATTTTTATACAAAATCATGTTATTTTATGTGTATATATATATATATATATATATATATATATATATATATATATATATATATATATATATATATATATATATATATATATATATATATATATATATAGATAGATAGATAGATAGATATATATAGATATAGATATAGATATAGATATAGATATAGATATAGATATAGATATGCATACAAATTTAAATTATTTTATGTGTATTTTGTACATATATTTCCTTACAACTTTACCTTATTTTATGTTTATTTTGTATATTTATTTCATTCAATTTTATATTATTTTATGTTTTTTTTTGTATTTGTATTTAGGTTATTTTATATGTATTTTCTATATATATTTTCATCCAAAATTACATTATTTTATTGGTATTTTGTTAATTTAATTCGATACGAATTTAGATTATTTTATATTATTTGTATATACATTTTAAAATTTACATTATTTAATGTGTGTTTTGTATATATATATATATATATATATATATATATATATATATATATATATATATATATATATATATATATATATATATATATATATATATATATATATATATATATTTATATGAAAATTTACTTATTTTATGTGCACTTTGTACATATATTTTTTAGAAATTTGTTATTTTATATGTATTTTGTATATTTTATATATATTAACATTATTTTATATATATATATATATATATATATATATATATATATATATATATATATATATATATATATATATATATATATATATATATATATATATATATATATATATATATATATATTTTGTAAATATTTTTTTTATACGTATGTACATTATTTAATGTGTATTTTGTTTAAATATTTTTACACAAATCTACGTTATTATATGTGTATTTGTATAAATATTTTGATACAAATTTACCTTATTTTATGTATTTTTTAATATATATTTCAATTCTAATTTAGCTTATTTTATGTGTATTT
>NW_026111831.1:1364285-1429285 GCF_024679095.1 Eriocheir sinensis
TTTTTATTGGTATTTTGTTTATGTACTCTGATACGAATTTACATTATTATATGTGTATTTTGTATATCTTTTGTATACGTATTTTCATTATTTAATGTGTATTTTGTTTATATATTTTAAAACAAATTAACGTTATTTTATGCGTATTTGTTTAAATATTTTGAAAAAAAATTACATTATTTTATGAATTTTGTATATATATTTCAATAGAAATTTAGTTTATTTTATGTATATTTTGTATATCTATTTTCATACAAATTTAAATTACTTCTGTGTATTTTTGTATATAGTTTTATACAAATTTACGTTATTTTATGTGTATTTTGTATATTTATTTTCATACAAATTCACATTCTTCTATTGGTATTTTGTTTATTTATTTTGGTACGAATTTACATTACTTTATGTGTATTTTGTATATATATTTTTATACGTATTTACATAATTTTATGTGTATTTTTTATATATATTCGTATATATATTAGGAAACAAATTGACATTGTTTCATGTGTGTTTTGCATATCTATTTCAATACAACTTTCCCATATTGTATGTGCATTTTGTATATTTATTTTAAAACAAATTTAATTATTTGATGAGTATTTTTGTATATATATTTAAAAAAATGCTTTTTTATGGGTATTTTGCATCTTTATTTTCATACAAATTTACATTATTTTAATAATATTCTGTGTATTTATTTTGATACGATTTTACATTATTCTATTTGTGTTTCGTATATATTTTTTTATACATATTTACATTATTTACTGTGTATTTTGTATATATATTTTATACAAATTTACGTTATTTTAAGTGTATTTGTTTATATATTTTCATTAAGATTTACATTATCTTATGTGTATTTTGTATATGTATTCCCATACAAATTTACCTAGTTTCATGTGTATTTTGTATATTTATTTACATACAAATATAAATTATTTTTGTGTATTTTTGTACATAGTTTTATACAAATTTAGGTTATTTTATGAGGCTTTTATATATCTATTTTCATAAAAATATACATTCTTTTATTGATATTTAGTTTATTTATTTTGACACGAATTTACATTATTTAATGTGTATTTTGTATATATATATATATATATATATATATATATATATATATATATATATATATATATATATATATATATATATATATATATATATATATATATATATATATATATATATATATATATATATATATATATATATATATATACTTTTTTTTTATACGTATTTACATTATTTCATGTGTATTTTGTATATATATTTCTATAGAAATCTACGTTATTTTATGTGTATTCGCATATATATTTTGAAACAAACTCATATTGTTTCATGTGTATTTTGCATATTTTTTCAATACAAATCTACCGTATTGTATGTGCATTTTGTATATTAATTTTAATACAAATTTAATTATTCTATGTGCATTTTTTATATGTATTTAAAAAAAAAAATGCTTTATTTTATGGGTATTTTGCATCTTTATTTTCATACAAATTTACATTATTTTATTGATATTCTGTGTATTTATTTTGATTCGATTTTAAATTATTATGTTTATTTTGTATGTATTTTTTATACAAATGTACGGTATTTTATGTGTATTTGTTTTCATTTCATACAAATTTACATTATTTTATGTGTATTTTGTACATATATTTAAATAGAAGATTAAATAATTATATGTGTATTTTGTATATGTATTTTCATATAAATTGAAACTATTTTTGTGTATTTTTGTATATATTTTTATAGAAATTTTCGTTATTTCATGTGTATTGTGTATATTTATTTTCCTACAAATATACGTTATTTTATCGGAATTTTGTTTATTTATTTTGATACGAGTTTACATTATTTTAGGTGTATTTGGTATATATATTTTTATACTTATTTACATCATTTTATATGTATTTTGTATGTATATTTTCATAGAACTGTCCTATCCATTCCTACGCCGATGATTCCACTCTGCATTATTCAACTTCTTTTAATAGAAGACCCACCCTTCAGGAACTTAACGACTCAAGGCTGGAGGCTGCAGAACGCTTAGCCTCAGACCTTACTATTATTTCCGATTGGGGCAAGAAGAACCTGGTGTCCTTCAACGCCTCAAAAACACAGTTTCTCCACCTATCCACTCGACACAGTCTTCCAAACAACTATCCCCTATTCTTTGACAACACCCAGCTATCACCTTCCTCAACACTAAACATCCTCGGTCTATCCTTAACTCAAAATCTCAACTGGAAATTCATATCTCATCTCTTTAAATCAGCCTCGAGGCTGGGCGTTCTGTACTGTCTCCGCCAGTTCTTCTCCCTGCACAGTTGCTGTCCATATACAGGGCCTTGTCCGCCCTCGTATGGAGTATGCATCTCATGTGGGGGGCTCCACTCACACAGCTCTTCTGGACAGAGGAGGCTAAGGCTCTCGTCTCATCAGCTCTCCTCCTCATACTGATAGTCTTCACCTCTTAAATTCCGCCGCAATGTTGCCTCTCTCTATCTTCTATCGATATTTCCACGCTGACTGCTCCTCTGAACTTGCTAACTGCATGCCTCCCCCTGCCCCTGCTGCACTCGACTTTCTACTCATGCTCATCCCTATACTGTCCAAACCCCTTATGCAAGAGTTAACCAGCATCTTCACTCTTTCATCCTCACGCTGGTAAACTCTGAACAATCTTCCTTCATCTGTATTTCCTCCTACCTACGACTTGACTTTCAAGAGGAGGTATCAGGACACCTCTCCTCCCGAAACTGACCTATCTTTCGGCCACCTCTTTGATTCTTTTTAGCAGCAGTAGCGGCTTTTTATTAATGTTTGCTTTTTTGCCCCTTGAACTGTCTCCTATGTATTTTATTGTATATATATTTTATATATATATATACATTATTGATGTGCATTTATATATATATATATATATAAATATATATATATATATATATATATATATATATATATATTTATATATATATATATATTTTTATATATATATATATATATATATATATATATATATATAGATATGTATAGATATATATATAAATATATTTATATATATATATATATATATATATATATATATATATATATATATATATATATATATATATATATATATATATATATATATATATATATATATATATATATATATATATATATATATATATATATATATATATATATATATATATATATATATATATATATATATGTATATATATATATATATATATATATATATATATATATATATATATATATATATATATATATATATATATATATATATATATATATATATATATATATATATATATATATATATATATATATTTATACATATTTACATTAGTTAATGTATATTTTGTATATATATTTTATGCAAATTTACGTTATTTTATGTGTATTTGTTTATATATTTTCATACAAATTTACATTATTTTATGTGTATTATGTATATGTATTTCAATACAAATTTGCCTAATTTTATGTGTATTTTGAATATCTATTTGCAAATAAATAAATAAAAAATTGTGTATTTTTGCATATATATTTATACAAATTTTTGTTATTTTATTTGTATTTTGTATATATATTTTCCTACAAATATGCATTCTTTTATATATATATATATATATATATATATATATATATATATATATATATATATATATATATATATATATATATATATATATATATATATATATATATATATATATATATATATATATATATATATATATATATATATATATATATATATATATATATATATATATATATATATATATATATATATATATATATTGATACAAATTTACGTTATTTTATTGTGGGTTTGCATATATTTCAATACAAATTTACATTATTTTATGTGTTTTGTATATCTATTTCAATACAAATTTACCTTATTGTATGTGTATTTTGTATATCTCCATTTTCACAAATTTAAATTATTTCTGTGTTTTTTGTATAGATTTTAATACAAATTTTAGTTGTGTTCTGTGTATTTTGTAAAATTAATTTCACACAAATATATACTGTTATATTGGTATGTTGTTGATTTATGTTTATGCGTAGTTACATTGTTGTATATGTACTTTGTATATATATTTTATATATATACATTATTTATTATATATTTTATATATTTTTATGTTATTTTATATATATATTTTGTATATATATATTTGTATATATATATATATATATATATATATATATATATATATATATATATATATATATATATATATATATATATATATATATATATATATATATATATATATATATATATATATATATATATATATATATATATATATATATATATGTTGATACAAATCTACATTATTTAATGTGTATTTTGTATATATATTTTTATACATATTTATTTTATTTTACTTGTATTTGTATATATATTTTTATACAAATCTACATTATTTGATGTGTTTTTTATATATATATTTCATTACAAATTTGCCTTATTTTATGTTTATTTTTATATATATTTTCATTCAAATTTAAATTATTTTATGTGTATATATTTATTTGTATTTACGTTATTTTATGTGTATTTTCTATATGTATTTTCATTCAAAATTACATTATTTTATCGGTATTTTGTTCATTTATTTCGATACGAGTTTTGATTATTTCATGTGTATTTTCTATACATATTTTATACGCATTTATAGTATTTAATGTGTGTTTTGTATTTATATTTTTAATACAATTTTACTTCATTTTATGTGCATTTGTGTTGTTGTTTTTATACAAATATACAATATTTTAAGTGTATTCTGTACTTTTTTTACTACAAATTTACCTTATCTTATGATTATTTTGTTTATTTATTTTCATAGAAATTTAAATTATTTTATGTGCATTTTTGTACATATATTTTTATAGAAATTTGCGTTATTTTATATGTATTTTGTATATATTTTTTCATACAAGTTTACTTTTTTATTGGTATTTTGTTTATGTACTTTGATACGAATTTACATTATTATATGTGTATTTTGTATATCTTTTGTATACGTATTTTTATTATTTAATGTGTATTTTGTTTATATATTTTAAAACAAATTTATGTTAATTTATCCGTATTTGTTTAAATATTTTGATAAAAAATTACATTATTTTATGTATTTTGTATATATATTTCAATACAAATTTAGTTTATTTTATGTATATTTTGTATATCTATTTTCATACAAATTTAAATTACTTTTGTGTATTTTTGTATATAGTTTTATACAAATTTACGTTATTTTATGTGTATTTTGTATATTTATTTTCATACAAATTCACATTCTTCTATTGGTATTTTGTTTATTTATTTTGGTACGAATTTACATTATTTTATGTGTATTTTGTATGTATATTTTTATACGTATTTACATAATTTTATGTGTATTTTTCATATATATTTTTATAGAGATTACGTTTTTTTATGTGTGTTCGTAATATATTTTCAAACAAATTTACATTGTTTTATGTATGTTTTGCATATCTATTTCAATATAACTTTACCAAATTGTATGTGCATTTTGTATATTTATTTTAATACAAATTTAATTATTTGATGTGGATTTTTGTATATATATTTAAAAAAAATGCTTTTTTTATGGGTATTTTGCATCTTTATTTTCATACAAATTTACATTATTTTATTAATAATCTGTGTATTTATTTTGATACGATTTTACATTATTCTATTTGTGTTTTGTATATATTTTTTTATACATATTTACATTATTTAATGTGTATTTTGTATATATATTTTATACAAATTTACGTTATTTTAAGTGTATTTGTTTATATATTTTCTTTATGATTTACATTATCTTATGTATATTTTGTAAATGTATTTCAATACAAAATTACCTAGTTTTATGTGTATTTTGTATATTTATTTACATACAAATTTAAATTATTTTTGTGTATTTTTGTACATAATTTTATACAAATTTAGGTTATTTTATGAGTATTTTGTATATCTAGTTTCATACAAATATACATTCTTTTATTGATATTTAGTTTTTTTTTTTTTTTACACAAATTTACATTATTTAATGTGTATTTTGTATATGTATTTTTATACGTATTTACATTATTTCAGGTGTATTTTGTATATATATTTCTATAGAAATCTACGTTATTTTATGTGTATTCGTATATATATTTTGAAACAAATTCATATTGTTTAATGTGTATTTTGCATATTTTTTCAATACAAATCTACTTTATTCTATGTGCATTTTGTATATTAATTTTAATACAAATTTAATTATTCTATGTGCATTTTTGTATATGTATTTTTATAAAAAAAAATATGCTCTATTTTATGAGTATTTTGCATCTCTATTTTCATACAAATTTACATTAATTTATTGATATTCTGTGTATTTATTTTGATACGATTTTAAATTATTCTGTGTATTTTGTATGTATATTTTATACAAATGTACGCTCTTCTATGTCTATTTGGTTTCATTTCATACAAATTTACATTATTTTATGTGTATATTGTACATGTATTTAAATACAAATTTAAATAATTATATGTGCATTTTGTATATCAATTTTCATACAAATTGAAACTATTTTTTAGTATTTTTGTATATATTTTTATACAAATTTTCGTTATTTTATGTGTATTTTGTAAATTTATTTTCCTACAAATATACGTTCTTTTTTAACGGAATTTTGTTTATTTATTTTGATACGAATTTACATTATTTTAGGTGTGTTTGGTATATATATTTTTATACTTATTTACATCATTTTATATGTATTTTGTATGTATATGTTCATAAAATTTTACTCTATTTTATGTGTATTCGTATATATATTTTGATACAAATTTACATTATTTATGTGCATTTTGCATATCTATTTCAATACAAATTTAACTCTTTTATGTGTATTTTTATATATATATATATATATATATATATATATATATATATATATATATATATATATATATATATATATATATTTATACAAATATGTGTTATTACATGGGTATTTTGCATCTTTATTTTCATACAAATTTACATTATTTTATTGATATTCTGCTTATTTATTTTGATACGATTCTACATTATTCTATGTGTATTTTGTATATATGTATATATATATATATATATATATATATATATATATATATATATATATATATATATATATATATATATATATATATATATATATATATGTATTTATACATATTTACATTAGTTAATGTATATTTTGTATATATATTTTATGCAAATTTACGTTATTTTATGTGTATTTGTTTATATATTTTCAAACAAATTTAAATTATTTTTGTGTATTTTTGTATATATTTTTATACAAATTTTTGTTATTTTATTTGTATTTTGTATATATATTTTCCTACAAATATACATTCTTTTATTGGAATTTTATTTATTTCTTTTGATTCGAGTCTACATTATTTAATATGTATTTTGTATATAATTTTTTTTACGTATTTACATTATTTTATGTATATTTTGTATTTTTTTTTTTTTACAACAAAGGAAGCAGCTCAATGGCACACAAAAAAAGAAAACAATAATAAAAAAAAAAGCCCGCTACTCGCTGCTCCTAAAAAAGAAACAAAAGAGGTGGCCGAAAGGAAGATCAAATACGGGAGGAGAGGTGTCCTGATACCCTCCTCTTGAAAGAGTTCAAGTCGTAGGCAGGAGGAAATACAGATGAAGGAAGATTGTTCCAGAGTTTACCAGCGTGAGATATGAAAGAGTGAAGATGCTGGTTAACTCTTGCATAAGGGGTTGGGACAGTATAGGGATGAGCATGAGTAGAAAGTCGAGTGCAGCGGAGCCGCGGGAAGGGGGGGAGGCATGCAGTTAGCAAGTTCAGAAGAGCAGTCAGCGTGGAAATATCGATAGAAGATAGAAAGAGAGGCAACATTGCGGCGGGATTTAAGAGGTAAAAGACTATCAGTATGAGGAGGAGAGCTGATGAGACGAAGAGCCTTAGCCTCCACTCTGTCCAGAAGAGCTGTGTGAGTGGACCCCCCCACACATGAGATGCATACTCCATACGAGGGCGGACAAGGCCCCTGTATATGGACAGCAACTGTGCAGGGGAGAAGAACTGGCGGAGACGGTACAGAACGCCCAGCCTCGAGGAAGCTGATTTAGTAAGACATGAGATATGAAGTTTCCAGTTGAGATTTTGAGTTAAGGATAGACCGAGGATGTTTAGTGTTGAAGGTGATAGCTGGGTGTTGTCAAAGAATAGGGGATAGTTGTTTGGAAGATTGTGTCGAGTGGATAGGTGGAGAAACTGTGTTTTTGAGGCATTGAAGGACACCAGGTTCTTCTTGCCCGAATCGGAAATAATAGTAAGGTCTGAGGCTAAGCGTTCTGCAGCCTCCAGCCTTGAGTCGTTAAGTTCCTGAAGGGTGGGTCTTCTATTAAAAGAAGTTGAGTAATGCAGAGTGGAATCATCGGCGTAGGAATGGATAGGACAGTTCGTTTTGGAAAGAAGATCATCAATGAACAACAGAAAAAGAGTGGGAGATAGGACATAACCCTGTGGGACACCACTGTTAATAGATTTAGGGGAAGAACAGTGACCGTCTGCCACGGCAGAAATAGAACGGTCAGAAAGGAAACTGGAGATAAAGGTACAGAGAGAAGGATAGAAACCGTAGGAGGGTAGTTTGGAAAGCAAAGATTTGTGCCAGACCCTATCAAAAGCTTTTGATATGTCCAGCGTAATAGCAAAAGTTTCACCGAAACGGCTAAGAGAGGATGACCAAAAGTCAGTTAAGAAGGCTAGGAGATCACCAGTAGAACGCCCCTTGCGGATCCCATACTGGCGATCAGATAGAAGGTCAGAAGTGGAAAGATGCTTTTGAATCTTCCTGTTAAGGATTGATTCAAAAGCTTTAGATATACAAGAAAGTAAAGCTATAGGACGGTAGTTTGAGGGATTGGAGCGGTCACCCTTCTTAGGTACAGGCTGTATGAAGGCATACTTCCAGCAAGAAGGAAAGGTAGATGTTGACAGGCAGAGGCGAAAGAGTTTGACCAGGCAGGGTGACAGCACGGAGCCACAGTTTTTAAGGACAATAGGAGGCACTCCATCAGGTCCATAAGCCTTCTGAGGATTGAGGCCAGAGAAGGCATAGAAAACATCATTTTGAAGAATCTTTATAACAGGCATAAAGGAGTCAGAGGGGGGATGAGTAGGAGGAATATGCCCAGAATCGTCCAGAGTGGAGTTTTTAGAAAAAGTTTGAGAGAAGAGTTCAGCCTTAGAGATAGATGAGACGGTAGTGTTGCCGTCAGTACTGAGGAGTGGAGGGAAAGATGAAGAAGTGAAGTTGGAGGAGATGTTTCTATTAATGAAAGAATTTTTGGTTAGTCGGAGAATAGATTTGGCACGATTTCGGGCAGAAATGTAAAGTTCATAATTAGCATTAGTTTGAAGGCTCTGGTACCTTTTGTGAGCTACCTCTCTATCATTGACAGCACGAGAACAAGCGTGATTAAACCAAGGCTTTTTAGCGTGAGGAGTAGAGAAAGAACGAGGAATGTATGCCTCCATTCCAGAGACAATCACCTCTGTGATGCGCTGAGCACACACAGAGGGGTCTCTATCCTGGAAGCAATAATCATTCCACGGGAAATCGGAAAAGTACATCCTCAGGTCGTCCCACCGAGCTGAAGCAAAATGCCAGAAGCATCGCCTTTTCGGTGGGTCCAGAGGGTGTACAGGAGCGATAGGACAGGATGCAGAAATAAGATTGTGATCGGAGGAGCCCAACGGAGAGAACAGTTTGACAGAATAAGCAGAAGGGTTTGAGGTAAAAGGATATATATATATGTTGGCCGATCTCCAAGAGACAGTATATGTATATATATATATATATAAGATATATAGATATATATATATATATATATATATATATATATATATATATATATATATATATATATATATATATATATATATATATATATATATATATATATATATATATATATATATATATATATATATATATATATATATATATATATATATATATATATATATATATATATATATATATATATATATATATATATATATATATATATATATATATATATATATATATATATATATATATATATATATATATATATATATATATATATATATATATATAAAAATTTACGTAATTTTATTTTGTGTATTCGTATATATTTTGATACAAATTTACATTATTTTATGTGTTTTGCATATCTATTTCAATACAAATTTACCTTATTGTATGTGTATTTTGTATATTTATTTTTATACAAATTTTATTATTTTATGTGTACTTTTGAATATATATTTTTTTTAAATATGAGTTATTTAATGGGTATTTTGCATCTTTATTTCCTATAATTTTTACACTACTTTATTGATATTCTGTATATTTGTATTGATATAATTTTACTTTATTCTATGTGTATTTTATATATATTTTTCTTACATATTTACATTATTTAATTTATATTTTTTATATATATATTTTTACGCAAATTTACGTTATTTTATGTTTATTTGTTTATGTATTTTGATAGAAATTTACAATATTTTATGTGTATTTTGTATATACGTATATTTCAAAACAAATTTACCTAATTTTATGTGTATTTTGTATATGTATTTTCATACAAATTTAAATTATTTCTGTGTTTTTTTGTATAGATTTTAATACAAATTTTAGTTATGTAATGTGTATTTTGTAAATTTAATTTCAGACAAATGTATATTATTTTATTGGTATTTTGTTGATTTATTTTGATACGAATTTACATTGTTTTATGTGTAATTTGTATATATATTTTTATACGTATTTTTTGTAGATATATTTCATTACAAATTTGCCTTATTTTATGTTTATTTTTATATTTATTTTCATTCAATTTTAAAATATTTTATGTGTATATATTTATTTATATTTACGTTATTTTATGTGTATTTTCTATATATATTTTCATTCAAAATTACATTATTTTATCGGTATTTTGTTCATTTATTTCGTTACGAATATAAATTATTTCATGTGTATTTTCAATACATATTTTTATACGCATTTACATTATTTAACGTGTGTTTTCTATATATATTTTCTATACAATTTTACTTCATTTGATGTGCATTTGTGTTTTCTGTACTTTTTTTACTACAAATTTGAATTATTTTATGTGTATTTTGTATATATTTTTTCATATAAATTTACATTTTTTTATTGATGTTCTGTATTTTTATTTTGATATGATTTTACTTTATTCAATGTGTATTTTGTATATATTTTTATACATATATACATTATATAATGTATATTTTGTATATATATTTTTATACAATTTTACGTTATATGATGTGTATTTGTTTATATATTTTGATACAAATGTACAATATTTTATGGCTATTTTGTATATATATTTCAAAACAAATTTACCTTATTTGATGTGTATTTTGTATGTCTATTTATATAGAAACTTAAATTATTTCTTGGTGTTTTTGTATATATTTTAATATAAATTTATTTTCACACAAATTTACATTATTTTATTGGTATTTTGTTGATTTATTTTGATACGAATTCACATTATATATATATATATATATATATATATATATATATATATATATATATATATATATATATATATATATATATATATTTTTTTTTTTTTTTTTACAAATAAGGAGGCAGCTCAAGAGCACACAAAAAAGAAAACAATAATAAAAAAAAAGCCCACTACTCGCTGCTCCTAAAAAAGAAACAAAAGAGGTGGCCGAAAGCAGGATCAAATACGGGAGGAGAGGTGACCTGATACCCTCCTCTTGAAAGAGTTCAAATCGTATGCAGGAGGAAATACAGATGAAGAAAGATTGTTCCAGAGTTTACCAGCGTGACGGATGAAAGAGTGAAGATGCTGGTTAACTCTACTCTACTCTACTCTACTCCTCACGCTAAAAAGCCTTGGTTTAATCACGCTTGTTCTCGTGCTATCAATGATAGAGAGGTAGCTCACAAAAGGTACCTGAACCTTCAAACTAATGCTAATTATGAACTTTACATTTCTGCCCGAAATCGTGCCAAATCTATTCTCCGACTAACCAAAAATTCTTTCATTAATAGAAAATGTCAAAACCTTGCTTTCTCTAACTCTTCCCGTGACTTCTGGCATATAGCCAAAAACATCTCCTTCAACTTCACTTCTTCATCTTTCCCTCCACTCCTCAGTCCTGACGGCAACACTGCCGTCTCATCTATCTCTAAGGCTGAACTCTTCTCTCAAACTTTTTCTAAAAACTCCACTCTGGACGATTCTGGGCATATTCCTCCTACTCATCCCCCCTCTGACTCCTTTATGCCTGTTATAAAGATTCTTCAAAATGATGCTTTCTATGCCCTCTCTGGCCTCAATACTCGGAAGGCTTATGGACCTGATGGAGTGCCTCCTACTGTCCTTAAAAAACTGTGCCTCCGTGCTGTCACCCTGCCTGGTCAAACTCTTTCGCCTCTGCCTGTCAACATCTACCTTTCCTTCTTGCTGGAAGTATGCCTTCATACAGCCTGTGCCTAAGAAGGGTGACCGCTCTAATCCCTCAAACTACCGTCCTATAGCTTTACTTTCTTGTCTATCTAAAGCTTTTGAATCAATCCTTAACCGGAAGATTCAAAAGCACCTTTCCACTTCTGACCTTCTATCTGATCGCCAGTATGGGTTCCGCAAGGGGCGTTCTACTGGTGATCTCCTAGCCTTCTTAACTGACTCTTGGTCATCCTCTCTTAGCCGTTTCGGTGAAACTTTTGCTATTGCGCTGGACATATCAAAAGCTTTTGATAGGGTCTGGCACAAATCTTTCCTTTCCAAACTACCCTCCTACGGTTTCTATCCTTCTCTCTGTACCTTTATCTCCAGTTTCTTTTCTGACCGTTCTATTTCTGCCGTGGTAGATGATCACTGTTATTCCCCCAAATCTATTAACAGTGGTGTCCCACAGGGTTCTATCCTATCTCCCACTCTTTTTCTGTTGTTCATTGATGATCTTCTTTCCAAAACGAACTGTCCTATCCATTCCTACGCCGATGATTCCACTCTGCATTATTCAACTTCTTTTAATAGAAGACCCACCCTTCAGGAACTTAACGACTCAAGGCTGGAGACTGCAGAACGCTTAGCCTCAGACCTTACTATTATTTCCGATTGGGGCAAGAAGAACCTGGTGTCCTTCAACGCCTCAAAAACACAGTTTCTCCACCTATCCACTCGACACAATCTTCCAAACAACTATCCCCTATTCTTTGACAACACCCAGCTATCACCTTCCTCAACACTAAACATTCTCGGTCTATCCTTAACTCAAAATCTCAACTGGAAACTTCATATCTCATCTCTTACTAAATCAGCTTCCTCGAGGCTGGGCGTTTTGTACCGTCTCCGCCAGTTCTTCTCCCCTGCACAGTTGCTGTCCATATACAGGGGCCTGGTCCGCCCTCGTATGGAGTATGCATCTCATGTGTGGGGGGGCTCCACTCACACAGCTCTTTTGGACAGAGTGGAGGCTAAGGCTCTTCGTCTCATCAGCTCTCCTCCTCATACTGATAGTCTTCTACCTCTTAAATTCCGCCGCAATGTTGCCTCTCTTTCTATCTTCTATCGATATTTCCACGCTGACTGCTCTTCTGAACTTGCTAACTGCATGCCTCCCCCCTCCCGCGGCCCCGCTGCACTCGACTTTCTACTCATGCTCATCCCTATACTGTCCAAACCCCTTATGCAAGAGTTAACCAGCATCTTCACTCTTTCATCCCTCACGCTGGTAAACTCTGGAACAATCTTCCTTAATCTGTATCTCCTCCTGCCTACGACTTAAACTCTTTCAAGAGGAGGGTATCAGGACACCTCTCCTCCCAAAACTGACCTATCTTTCGGCCACCTCTTTGGATTCTTTTTAGGAGCAGTTAGTAGCGGGCTTTTTTTTTTATTAATGTTTGCTTTTTGTGTGCCCTTGAACTGTCTCCTTTGCTGTAAAAAAAATATATATATATATATATATATATATATATATATATATATATATATATATATATATATATATATATATATATATATATATATATACAAAATATACATTAAATAATGTAAATATGTATTGAAAATATATACAAAATACATATAGAATAATGTAAAATATAAATAAACAGAATATCAATAAAATAATGTAAATTTGTATGAAAATAAAGATGCAAAATACCCATAAAAATAACCCATATTTGAGTAAAAATATATATACAGAAGTAAAAATAAAATTATTTAATATGTATTAAAAAAAAATACAAAATGCACATACAGTAACGTAAATTTGTATTAAAATAGAAATGCAAAATACACATAAAATATATATAAAATACATATAGAATAATGTAAAATCGTATTAATATAAATAAACAGAATATCAATAAAATAATGTAAATTTGTATGAAAATAAAGATGCAAAATACCCATAAAAATAACCCATATTTGTATAAAAATATATATACAAAAGTAAAAATAAAATGATTTAATTTGTATTAAAAAAAAATACAAAACGCACATACAGTAACGTAAATTTGTATTAAAATAGATATGCAAAATACACATAAAATATATACAAAATACATATAGAATAATGTAAAATCGTATTAATATAAATAAACAGAATATCAATAAAATTATGTAAATTTGTATGAAAATAAAGATGCAAAATACCCATAAAATAATGCATATTTGTATATATAAAAAAAAAATATATATATATATATATATATATATATATATAAATATATATATATATATATATATATATATATATATATATATATATATATATATATATATATATATAAAAGTAAAATGATTAAATTTGTATTAAAATAATTATACAAAATGCACATACAGTAACGTAAATTTGTATTAAAATAGATATGCAAAATACACATAAAATTATGTAAATACTTATAAAAACATATGTACAAAATACACCTAAAATAATGTAAATTCATATCAAAATAAATAAACAAAATTCCCTTAAAAGAATGTATATATGAAGAAAAATAAATATACAAAATACACCTAAAATAACTAAAATTTGTATAAAAATATATACAAAAATACACAAAAATAATTTAAATTTGTATGGAAATAGATATAGAAAATACACATAAAATTAAGTAAATTTATATAGAAATACATATACAAAATACACATAAAATAATGTAAATTTATATGAAAATATATAAACATATACACATAATATAACGTAAATTTGTATAAAATATATGTGCAAAATACTCATTAAATAATGTAAATATGTAAAAATAGATATATCCAAAATACACATAGAATAATGTAAAATCGTATCAAAATAAATACACATAATATTAAGAAACTAATGTAAATTTGTATGAAAATAAAGATGCAACATACCCATTAAATAATAACGCATATTTTTATAAAAACATATATACAAAAATTCACATAATATAATTAAATTTGTAATAAAATAATTATACAAAATGCACATACAATAAGGAAAAACTGTATTGAAATAGATATATAAAATACACATAAAACATTGTAAGTTTGTTTCAAAATATATATACGAATACACATAGAATTACGTAAAATTCTATAAAAATATATATACAAAATACACATAAAATAATGTAAATTCGTATCAAAATAAATAAATAATAAATAATAAAATAAAATAAATTTGTGTGAAAATAAATTTACAAAATACACGTAACATAACTAAAATTTGTATTAAAATATATACAAAAATACCCAAAAATAATTTAAGTCTCCATGAAAATACGTATACAAAAAACACATAAAACTAGGTAAATTTGTTTTGAAATATATATACAAAATACCCATAAAATATTGTAAATTTGTATCAAAATATATAAACAAATACACATAAAATAACGTAAATTTGTATAAAAAATATATATACAAAATATACATAGAATAATGTAAAATCGTATCAAAATAAATACACAGAATATTAAGAAAATAATGTAAATTTGTATGAAAATAAAGATGCAACATACCCATTAAATAATAACGCACATTTTTATAAAAAAAAACATATATACAAAAATACACATAAAATAATTAAATTTGTATTAAAATAATTACACAAAATGCACATACAATAAGGTAAAATTGTATTAAAATAGATATATAAGATACACATAAAACAAAGTAAATTTGTTTCAAAATATATATACAAATACACATAGAATTACGTAAAATTCTATAAAAATATACATACAAAATAAACATAAAATTATGTAAATACGTATAAAATATATACACAAAATACATATAAAATAATGTAAATTCGTATCAAAATAAATAAATAATAAATAATAAAATAATATAAATTTGTGTGAAAATAAATTTACAAAATACACGTAACATAACTAAAATTTGTATTAAAATATATACAAAAAAACAGAAATAATTTAAATTTCCATGAAATACATATACAAAATACACATAAAACTAGGTAAATTTATTTTGAAATATATATACAAAATACCCATAAAATATCGTATATTTTTACCAAAATATATAAACAAATACACATAAAAGAACGTAAATTTGTATAAAAAATATATATACAAAATATACATTAAATAATGTAAATATGTATAAAAAATATATACAAAATACACATAGAATAATGTAAAATCGTATCAAAATAAATAACAGAATATCAATAAAATAATGCAAATTTGTATGAAAATAAATATGCAAAATACCCATAAAATAACGCATATTTGTATAAAAAATATATATACAAAAATACACATGAAATAATTAAATTTGTATTAAAATAAAAATACAAAATGCATATACAATAACGTAAATTTGTATTGAAATAAATATGCAAAATACACATAAAATAATGTAAATTTGTATCAGAATATTATACGAATACACTTAAAATAACGTAAATTTCTATGAAAATATATATACAAAATACACATAAAATAACCTAAATTTGAATTAAAATATATATATATATATATATATATATATATATATATATATATATATATATATATATATATATATATATATAAATATATATATATATATATATATATATATATATATATATATATATATATATATATATATATATATATATATATATATATATATATATATATATATATATATATATATATATATATATATATATATATATATATATATATATATATATATATATATATATATATATATATATATATATATATATATATATATATATATATATATATATATATATATATATATATATATATATATATATATATATATATATATATATATATATATATATATATATATATATATATATATATCCCTTCTCTGTACCTTTATTCCAGTTTCCTTTCTGACTGTTCTATTTCTGCCGTGTTAGACGGTCACTGTTCTTCCTAATTCTATTAACAGTGGTGTCTCACAGGGTTCTGTCCTATTCTACTCTTTTTCTGTTGTTCATTGATGATCTTCTTTCCAAAACGAACTGTCCTATCCATTCCTACGCCGATGATTCCACTCTGCATTACTCAACTTCTTTTAATAGAAGACCCACCCTACAGGAACTTAACGACTCAAGGCTGGAGGCTGCAGAACGCCTAGCCTCAGACCTTACTATTATTTCCGATTGGGGCAAGAAGAACCTGGTGTCCTTCAACGCCTCAAAAACACAGTTTCTCCACCTATCCACTCGACACAATCTTCCAAACAACTATCCCCTATTCTTTGACAACATCCAGCTATCACCTTCCTCAACACTAAACATCCTCGGTCTATCCTTAACTCAAAATCTCAACTGGAAACTTCATATCTCATCTCTTACTAAATCAGCTTCCTCGAGGCTGGGCGTTCTGTACCGTCTCCGCCAGTTCTTCTCCCCTGCACAGTTGCTATCTATATACAGGGGCCTTGTCCGCCCTCGTATGGAGTATGCACCTCATGTGTGGGGGGGCTCCACTCACACAGCTCTTTTGGACAGAGTGAAGGCTAAGGCTCTTCGTCTCATCAGCTCTCCTCCTCATACTGATAGTCTTCTACCTCTTAAATTCCGCCGCAATGTTGCCTCTCTTTCTTTCTTCTATCGATATTTCCACGCTGACTGCTCTTCTGAACTTGCTAACTGCATGCCTCCCCTCCCATGGCCCCTGCTGCACTCGACTTTCTACTCATCCTCATCCCTATACTGTCCAAACCCCTTATGCAAGAGTTAACCAGCATCTTCACTCTTTCATCCCTCACGCTGGTAAACTCTGGAACAATCTTCCTTCATCTGTATTTCCTCCTGCTTACGACATGAACTCTTTCAAGAGGAGGGCATCAGGACACCTCTCCTCCCGTATTTGATCTTGCTTTCGGCCACCTCTTTTGTTTCTTTTTTAGGAGCAGCGAGTAGCGGGCTTTTTTTTATTGTTGTTTTCTTTTTCTGTGTGCCCTTGAGCTGCCTCCTATATATATAGATATATATATATATATATATATATATATATATATATATATATATATATATATATATATATATATATATATATATATATATATATATATATATATATATATATATATATATATATATATATATATATATATATATATATATATATATATATATATATATATATATATATATATATATATATATATATATATATATATATATATATATATATATATATATATTGTTCATTTATTTTGATACGAATTTACGTCATTTTAGAGATATATTGTATATATAATTTTCTACGTATTTACATCATTTTATGTGTATTTTGTATATATATTTTCATAAAAATTTACGTTATTTTATTGTGTGTATATTTTACATCATTTTATGTGTATAATGCATATCTATTTCAATTGAAATTTACCTTATTGTGTGTGCATTTTGTTTATTTATTTTAATACAAATTTAACTATTTCATGTTTATTTTGTACATATGTTTTTTATACAAATATGCTTATTTTATTGGTATTTTGCATCTTTATTTTCATACAAATTTGCATTTTTTTATTGATATTCTTTTTATTTATTTTGATACGATTTGATATTATTCTGTGTATTTTGTATATATTTTTTATACATATTTACATTATTTAATGGATATTTTGTATATATATTTTTATACAAATGTACGTTATTTTATGTGTATTTGTTTATATATTTTGATACAAATTTACAATATTTTATGTGGAATTTTGTATATATATTTCAGAACAAATTTACCTAATTTAATGTGTATTTTTTATATCAATTTTTATACAAATTTAAATTATTTTTGTGCATTTTTGTATAGATTTTAATACAAATTTTAGTTATATTATGTATATTTTGTAAATTTATTTTCAAACAAATTTATATTATATTATTGGTATTTTGTTGATTTATTTTGATACGAATTTACATTATTTTATGTGTACTTTGTATATATATTTTTATACGTATTTACATTATTTAATGTGTATTTTGTATATATATTTTTATACAAATTTATGTTATTTTATGCGTATTTGGATATATATTTTCATAAAAATTTACATAATTTTATGTGTATTTTGTATAGATATTTTATTACAAAATTACCTTATTTTATGTTTATTTTATATATTTATTTTCATTCAAATTTAAATTATTTTATGTGCATATTTGTATTTGTATTTAAGTTATTGCATGTGTATTTTGTATATATATTTACATTCAAAATTAAATTACTTTATTGGTATTCTGTTTATTTATTTCGATACGAATTTAGATTATTTCATGTGTATTTTGTATACATATTTTTTATATATATATATATATATATATATATATATATATATATATATATATATATATATATATATATATATATATATATATATATATCTATATATATATATAAATATGTGTTGTTTTTTCATTCAAATTTACATTATTTTATGTGTATTTTGTATTTTTTTAATACAAATTTGCCTTCTGCGTACTTTGTATATTTATTTTCATACAAATTTAAATTATTTTATGTGCATTTTTCTATATATATTTTTATAGAAATTTGCATTATTTTATGTGTATTTTGTATATATTTTCTCATACATATTTTCAATATTTCATTGTTAGTTTATTTATTTTGACTCGAGTTTACATTATTATATGTGTATTTTGTATATATTTTGTATACCTATTTACATTATTTAATGTGTATTTTGTATATATATTTTATACAAATTTACGTTATTTTATATGTATTTGTTTATATATTTTCATACAAATTTACATTATTGTATATATATTTTGTATATATTTTAATGCAAATTTACCTAATTTTATGTGTATTTTGTATATATATTTTCATACATATTTAAATTATTTTGTGTATTTTTGTATATATTTTTATACAAATTTTAGTTATTTTTTGTGTATTTTGTATATTTATTTTCCTACATATATACATTCTTTTATTGGAATTTTGCTCATTTATTTTTATATGAATTTACATCATTTTAAGTGTATTTTGTATATAATTTTCTACGTATTTACATCATTTTATGTGTATTTTGTATATAATTTTTCACAGAAGTTTACGTTATTTTATGTGTATTGGTATATATATTTTGATACAAGCTTATACTATTTTATTTGTATATTGCATATGTATTTAAGTATAAATATACTTTATTGTATGTGCATTTTGTATATTTATTTTAATACAAATTTAATTATTACATGTTTTATTTTAGTACATATGTTTTTTATACAAATATGTTTATTTTATTAGTATTTTGCGTCTTTATTTTCATACAAATTTACATTTTTTTATTGATATTCTGTTTATTTATTTTGATACGATTTTATATTATTCTATGTGTATTTTGTATATATGTTTATACATATTTACATTATTTATTGTATATTTTGTATATAGAATTTCAAACAAATTTACGTTTTTTTATATGTATTTGTTTATATATTTTGATGCAAATTTACAATATTTTATTGGTATTTTGTATATATATTTCAGAGAAAAACTACCTAGTTTTAAGTATATTTTGTATATTAATTTTTATACAAATTTAAAGTATTTCTGTGCATTTTTGTATAGATTTTAAATCAGATTTTAGTTATATTATGTGTATTTTATAAATTTATTTTCAAATAAATTTATATTATTTTATTGGTATTTTGTTGATTTATTTTAATAAGAATTTACATTATTTTATTTGTACTTTGTATATATATTTTTATACGTATTTACATTATTTAATGTTTATTTTGTATATATATTTTTATACAAATTTATGTTATCTTATGTGTATTTGTATATATATTTTGATACAAATTTACATTATTTTATGTGTATTTTGTATAGATATTTCATTACAAACTTACGTTATTTCATGTTTAATTTATATATTTATTTTCATTCAAATTTAAATTATTTTATGTGCATATTTGTATTTGTATTTATGTTATTTCATGTGTATTTTTTATATATATTTGCATTCAAAATTAAATTACTTTATTGGTATTTAGTTTATTTATTTCGATACGAATTTAGATTATTTCATGTGTATTTTGTATACATATTTTTATACGCATTTACATTATTTAATGTGTGTTTTTATATATATTTTTTTTATACAAATTTACTTTATTTTATGTGCATTTGTGTTGTTTTTTCATTCAAATTTACATTATTTTATGTGTATTCTGTATTTTTTTAATAAAAATTTGCCTTATTTTATGCGTAATTTGTATATCTTTTTCATACATATTTAAATTAATTTATGTGCATTTTTCTACATATATTTTTATAGAAATTTGCGTTATTTTATGTGTATTTAGTATATATTTTCTCATACAAATTTACATTATTTTATTGGTATTGTCTTTATTTAATTTGATACGAATTTACATTATAATATGTGTATTTTGTATTTATTTTGTATACGCATTTACATTATTTAATGTGTATATTATTTATATATTTTTATACAAATTTACGTTATTTTATGTGTATTTTATATATATTTTTTTATAGAAATTTACTTTATTTTATGTGCATTTGTGTTGTTTTTTCACTCAAATTTCCATTATTTTATGTGTATTCTGTATTTTTTCAATACAAATTTGCATTATTTTACTCGTAATTTGTATATTTATTTTTATACATATTTAAATTATTTTATGTGCATTTTTCTACATATTTTTTCTAGAAATTTGCGTAATTTTATTTGTATTTGGTATATATTTTCTCATACATATTTACATTATTTTATTGGTATTTTGTTTATTTAATTTGATATGAATTTACATTATAATATGTGTATTTTGTATTTATTTTGTATACGTATTTACATTATTTAATGTGTATTTTGTTTATATATTTTTATACAAATTTACGTTATTTTATGTGTATATTTTCATACAAATTTACATTATTTGATGTGTATTTTGCATATCTATTTCAATACAAATTTACCTTATTTTATGTGTATTTTGTATATTTATTTTCATAAAAATTTAATTATTTTATGTGTATTTTTGTATATAAATTTTTATACAAATATGCGTTATTTTATGGGTATTTTGCATCTTTATTTTCATACAAACTTACATTATTTTATTGATATTCTGTTTATTCATATTGATTCGATTTTACATTAATCTATGTCTATTTTGTATATATTTTCTATACATATTTACAATATTTAATGTATAGTTTGTATATATTATTCTAAACAAATTTACGTTAATTTATGTGTATTTGTTTATATATTTTTGTAGAAATTTACAATATTTATGGGTTTTTGCATATATATTTGAAAAAAATGACTTAATTTTATATGTATTTTCTATATCTACTATCATACAAATTAGAATTATTTCTTGGTATTTTTGTATATATTTTAATATATATTTTAGTTATGTTATGTGTATTTTGTAAATTTATTTTTACACAAATTTATATTATTTTATTTGTATTTTGTTGATTTATTTTGATACAATTTTACTTTATTTATATTTTTATACGTATTTACATTATTTAATGTGTATTTTGTATATATATTTTTACGTTATTTTATGTGTATTCGTTTATATATTTTGATACAAATTTACATTATTTTATGTGTATTTTGAATATCTATTTCAATACATATCTCCCTTATTGTATGTGGATTTTGTATATGAATTTTAATTCGTCTAATTATTTTGTGTGTGTTTTTGAATATATTTTTTTTTACAAATATGCGTTATTTTATGGGTATTTTACATCTTTATTTTCATACAAACTTACATTAGTTTATTCATATTCTGTTTATTTATTTTGATACGATTTTATATTATTCTCTGTGCATTTTGTATATATTTTTTTATACATATTTACATTATTTAATGTATATTTTGAATATATATTCTGATACAAATTTACGTTATTATATGTGTATTTGTTTATATATTTTGATAAAAATTTACAATATTTTATGTGTATTTTGTAAATATATTTTTAAAAAAAATTACCTGATTTTATGTGTATTTTGTATTTCTATTTACTTACACATTTAAATTATTTCGGTGTATTTTTGTAAAGATCTTAATACAAATTTTAGTTATGTTATGTGTATTTTGTAAACTTATTTTCACACAAATTTATATGATTTTATTGGTATTTCGTTGATTTATTTTGAAACAAATCTATATTATTTTATCTGTGCTTTTTATATATATTTTTATACTTATTTACATTATTTAGTGTTTTTTTTTGTATGTATATTTTGATACAAATTTATGTTATTTTATGTGTATTTGTATATATATTTTGATATAAATTTACATTATTTTATGTGTATTTTGTATATATATTTCATTACAAATTTTCCTTATTTTATGTTTATTTTGTATATTTATTTTCCTTCAAATTTAAATTATTTTCTGTGTATATTTGTATTTGTATTTACGTTAGTTTATGTGTATTTTGTATATATATTTTCATTCAAAATTACATTATTTTATTGGTATTTTGTTTATTTATTTCGATATCAATTTAAATGATTACATGTGTATTTTGTATACATATTTTTATACGCATTTACTTTATTTAATGAGTGTTTTGTATATATATTTTTATACAAATGAACTTTATTTTATGTGCATTTTGTTGTTGTTTTTTTATACAAATTTACATTATATTATGTGTATTCTGTATTTATTTTAATACGAATTTGCCTTATTTTCTGTGTATTTTGTCTATATATATATATATATATATATATATATATATATATATATATATATATATATATATATATATATATATATATATATATATATATATATATATATATATATATATATATATATATATATATATATATATATATATATATATATATATATATATATATATATATATATATATATATATATATATATATATATATTTTATGTGCATTTTTGTACATATACTTTATAGGAATTTGCCTTATTTTATGTGAATTTTGTATACATTTTTTCATACAAATTTACATTATGTTTATAGTATTTTGTTTATTTATTTTGAGACTAATTAACATTATTAATGTGTATTTAGTATATATTTTGTATGCGTATTTACATTATTTAATATGTACTTTTTTTATATATTTTTAAAAAAATTTACGTTATTTGTGTATTTGATTAAATATTTGAAACAAAATTACATTTTTCAAAGTATTTTGTATATATATTTCAATACAAATTTAGCTTATTTTATGTGTATTTTGTATATCTATTATCATACAAATTTAAATTATTTTTGTGTATTTTTGTATGGATTTTAATATAATTTTTTTTATTTTATGTTTTTTTTGTATATATATTTTTATGCAGATAAGCGTTATTTTATGGATATTTTGCATCTTTATTTTCATACAAATTTATATTATTTTTTTGATATTTTGTTTATTTATTTTGTTACGATTTTTCACTATTCTATGTGTATTTGTATATATATTTTTTATACATATTTACATTATTTAATGAGTATTCTGTATTTATATTTTATACAAATTTACGTTATTTTATGTATTTTGTATATATATTTCAATATAAATTTAGCTTATTTTATGTGTATTTTGTATATCTATTTTCATATATATATATATATATATATATATATATATATATATATATATATATATATATATATATATATATATATATATATATATATATATATATATATATATTATATATATATATATCTTTATTTTCATGTATATTTACATTATTTTATTGATATTCTGTTTATTTATTTTGATGCGTTTTTTCCATTATTCTATGTGTATTTTATATATATTTTTTATATATATTTACATTATTTAATGTATATTTTGTATATACGTTTTTATACAAATTTAGGCTATTTTATATGTATTTGTTTATATATTTTGATATAAATTTACAGTATTTTCTGGGTATTTTGTTTATATATTTCAAAACAAATCTACCTTATTTTATGTGTATTTTTTATATATATTTTCATTTTATTGAATGTGTATATTTGTATACATATTTAAAAAAAAATATGCGTTATTTTATGGGTATTTTGCATCTCTATTTTCATACAAATTTATATTATTTTATTGATATTCTGTGTATTTATTTTGTTACGATTTTCACTATTCTTCGTGTAATTTGTATATATTTTTTATTCATATTTACATTATTTAATGTGTATTTTTTATATATATTTTATACAAATTTACGTTATTTTATGTATTTTGTATATATATTTCAATACAAATTTAGCTTGTTGTATGTGTATTTTTTGTATATATTTTCAAAGAAATTTAAAAATTTTTGTATATTTTTGTATATAGTTTTATACAAATTTTCCTTATTTTATGTGTATTTTTTTATATTTATTTTCATATAGATACACAATCTTTTATTTGTATTTTGTTTATTTATTTTGATACGAATTTACGTTGTTTTATGTGTATTTTGTATATATATTTTTGAACTTATTTACATCATTTTATGTGTATTTTGTATATATATATATCTATATATATATATATATATATATATATATGTATATATACATATATATATATATATATATATATATATATATATATATATATATATATATATATATATATATATATATATATATATATATATATATATATATATATATATATATATATATATATATATATATATATATATATATATATATAGATATTTTGACATAAATTTACATTGTTTTATGTGTATTTTGCATATCTATTTCAATTCAAATTTACCTTTTTGTATGTACATTTTGTATATTTATTTATATTTTTATTATATTTGTATTTTGTATATATACTTTTATAAAAATATGCGTAATCTTATGGGTATTTTGCATCCTTATTTTTGTACAAATTTACAATATTTTATTGAAATTCGGTGTATTTATTTTGATGCGATTTTACGTTATTCTATATATTTTTTTATATACATATTTTAATTATTTTGTATATTTTTATACAAATATACTTTACTTTCGGTGTATTTTGTATATATTTATATATAAATTTACATTATATATATATATATATATATATATATATATATATATATATATATATATATATATATATATATATATATATATATATATATATATATATATATATATATATATATATATATATATATTCATTTTATTTTTTTCATAGAAATTTACGTTATTTTATGTGTATTCGTATATATATTTTGATACAAATCTACATTATGTTATGAGTATTATGCATATCTCTTTCAATTCAAATTTACCTTACTGTATGTGCATTTTGTATATTTATTTTAATACAAACTTAATTATTTTATATGTATTTTTCTATATAAATATTTTCATACAAATATCCTTTATTTTATGGGTATTTTGCATCTTTATTTTCATACAAATTTCCATTATTTTATTGATATTCTGTATATTTATTTTGATACGATTTTTCATTATTCTATGCGTATTTTGTATATATTTTTGATACATACTTACTTTATTTTATGTATATTTTGAATATATATTTTTATATAAATTTATGTTTTTTATGCGTATTTGTTTATATTTTTTATACAAATTTACAATATTTTATTGGTATTTCGTTTATATATTTCAAAACAAATTTACCTAATTTTATGTGTATATTGTATATCTATTTTCATAAAAAATTCAATTATTTGTGTGTATTTTTGTATATATTTTAATACAAATTTTAGCTGTTATGTTTATTTTGTAAATTTATTTTCACACAAATTTATATTATTTTATGTTTTTTTTGTTGATTTATTTATATACGAATCTACATTATTTTATGTGTTCTTTATATATATATTTTTAATCGTATTTATATCATTTAATGTGTATTTTGTATAAATATTTTTATACAAATTTATGTTATTTTATGTGTATATATATATATATATATATATATATATATATATATATATATATATATATATATATATATATATATATATATATATATATATATATATATATATATATATATATATATATATATATATATATATATATATATATATATATATATATATATATTTTTTTTTATATATATTTATTTATTGTGTTTTGTGTATTTTATATATATTTTATTAAATTTATATTATTTTAGGTGTATTTTGTATATTTTTTTCTACGTATTTACATCATTTTATGTGTATTTTGTATATATATTTTCATAGAAATTTACGTTATTATATGTGTATTCGTATATATATTTTGATACAAATTTACATTATTTTATGTGTACTTTGCATATCTATTTCAATACAAATTTACCTTATTGTATGTGCATTTTGTATATTTATTTTAATACAAATTTAATTATTTTATGTATTTTTTTGTATAAATATACATATATATATATATATATATATATATATATATATATATATATATATATATATATATATATATATATATATATATATATATATATATATATATATATATATATATATATATATATATATATATATATATATATATATATATATATATATATATATATATATATATATATATATATATATATATAATTGGGGTAATATGCATCTTTATTTTCATATAAATTTACATTATTTTATTGATATTCTGTTTATTTATTTTGATACGATTTTATATTATTCTTAGTGTATTTTGTTTATATTTTTTATATATATTTACATTATTTAATGTATATTTTGTATATACGTTTTTATACAAATTTACGCTATTTTATTTGTATTTGTTTATATATTTTGATACAAATTTACAGTATTTTCTGAGTATTTTGTTTATATATTTCAAAACAAATTTACCTAATTTTATGTGTATTTTGTTTATCTATTTTAATTTTATTTAATGGGTATTTTTGTATATTTTTTTTTATAAAAGTATGCGTTATCTTATGGGTATTTTGCATCTTTATTTTCAATCAAATTTATATTATTTTATTGATATTTGTGTATTTATTTTGTTACGATTTTTCACTATTCTATGTGTATTTTGTATATATTTTTTTATAAATACTTACACTATTTAATATGTATTTTGTATATATATTTTATACAAATTTACGTTATTTTATGTTTATTTGTTTATATATTTTCATACAAATTTACATTATTTTATGTGTATTTTGTATATGTATTTCAATACAAATTTACCTAATTTTATGTGTATTTTGTATATCTATTTCATACAAATTTAACTTATTTTTCTGTATTTTTGTATATATTTTTATAGAAATTTTAATTATTATATTTTTATTTTGTATATTTATATTCCTACAAATATACATTCTTTTACTGGAATTTTATTTATTTATTTTAATACGAATTTACATTATTATATGTGTATTTTGTATATATATTTTCATAGAAATTTACGTTATTTTATGTGTATTCGTATATATATTTTGATATAAATTTACATTATTTTATGTGTATTTTGTATATCTATTTTCATACAAATTCAAATTATTTTTGTGTATTTTTGTATGTATTTTTATACAAATTTTAGTTATTTTATGTGTATTTTGTATATTTATTTTTCTACAAATATACTTTCTTTTATTGGAATTTTCTTTACTTATTTTGAAACGAATTTACATTATTTTATGTGTATTTTGCATATATATTTTAATACGTATTTACATCATTATATTCGTATTTTGTATATATTGTTAAAGAAATTTACGTTATTTTATGTGTATTCGTATATATATTTTGAAACAAATTTACATAGTTTAAAGTGTATTTTGCATATCTATTTCAATAAAAATTTTCCTTATTTTATGTGAATTTTGTATATTTATTTTAGTACAAATTTAATTATTTCATGTGTATTTTTGTATATACATTTTTATACAAATATGTTTTATTTTATGGTTATTCTTTGTGTATTTTTTATATCTATTTTCATACAAATTTAAAATATTTTTGTGTATTTTTGTATATATTTTTAAACAAATTTTAGTTATTTTATTTGTATTTTGTATATTTATTTTCCTACATATATACATTTTTTATTGGAATTTTGTCTATTTATTTTGACACGAATTTACATTATTTTATATGTATTTTGTATATATATTTTGATACATATTTACATAATTTTATGTGTATTTTGTATATATATTTTCATAGAAATTTACGTTATTTTATGTGTATACGTATATATATTTTCATACAAATTTACATTATTTTATGTGTATTTTGCATATCTATTTCAGCACAAATTTACCTTATTCTATGTGCATTTTGTATATTTATTTTAATTTAAATTTAATTATTATATGTGTATTTTTGTATATACATTTTTATACAATTATGTCTTATTTTGTGTATTTTACATCTTTATTTACATAGAAATTTACATTATTTTATTGATATTCTTTTTATTTATATTGATACGATTTTACATTTTTCTATGTATATTTTGTATATGTTTTTTATACATATTTACCTTATTTAATGTATATTATGTATATATATTTTAATACAAATATACGTTATTTTATGTGTATTTTGTAAATTTATTTTCACACAAATATATATATTATTTTATTGGTATTTTGTTGATTTATTTTGATACGAATTTACATTATTTTATGTGTACTTTGTATATATATTTTTATACGTATTTATGTTATTTGATGTGTATTTTGTATATATATTTTTATACCAATTTATGTTATTTTATGTGTATTTGTATTTATATTCTGATTCAAATTCACTTTATTTGACTTTTATTTTGTATATTTATTTTCATTCAAATTTAAAATATTTTACGTGTATATTTGTATACATATGTTTAAACGCCTTCACATTATTTATTTTTTTTATATATATATATATATATATATATATATATATATATATATATATATATATATATATATATATATATATATATATATATATATATATATATATATATATATATATATATATATATATATATATATATATATATATATATATATATATATATATATATATTATATATATATATATATATATATATATATATTATATACATATATTTATTTTATGTATTTTGTATATATTTTTAGAAATTTACATCATTTTATATGTATTTTGTTTATATTTTATATAAATTTACATTATTTTATGTGTATTTTATATATTTATTTTGACTCAAATTTACATTATTTTATGTATTTTGTATATATATTTCAATACAAATTTACGTTATTTGATGTGTATTTTGTATATTTATTTTCATTCAAATACACATTCTTTTATTGGTATCTTGTTTGTTTATTTTGATACGAATTTACATTATTTTTTGTGTATTTGGTATATATATGTTTATACGCATTTACATCATTTTATGTGTATTTTCTATATATATTTTCATAGAAATTTACGTTATTTTATATGTATTTGTATATATATTTTGAAACAAGTTTACATTGTTTTATGTGTATTTGGCATATCTATTTCAATATTACTTTACCTTATTGTATGTGCATTTTGTATATTTACTCTAATACAAATTTAATTATTTGATGTGTATTTTTTTATATATATTTTTAAAATATATGCGTTTTTTATGGGTATTTTGCATCTCTATTTTCATACAAATTTATGTTATTTTATAGATATTCTGTGTATTTATTTTGGTACGATTTTACATTATTCGATAGGTATTTTATATATATATTTTTTATAGATATTTACATTATTTATTATGTATTTTGTATATATATATTCTATTGAAATTTACGTTATTTTATGTGTATTTGTTTATATATTTTCATACAAATTTACATTATTTTATGTGTATTTTGTATATGTATTTCAATAAAAATTTACCTAATTTTATGTTTATTTTGTATATCTTTTTTCATACAAATTTAAAGTATTTTTTGTGTTTTTTTGTATATATTTTTATACAAATTTTAGTTATTTTATGTGTATTTTGAATATCTATTTTCCTTCATATATACATTCTTTTATTGAGATTTTGTTTATTTATTTTGATACGAATTACATTAATTTAGGTGTATTTTGTATATATATTTTTTTACGTATTTACATCATTTTTTGTGTATTGTGTATATAAATTTTGATCCAAATTTACATTATTTTATGTGTA
This sequence comes from Eriocheir sinensis, assembly GCF_024679095.1. Taxonomy (NCBI): domain Eukaryota; kingdom Metazoa; phylum Arthropoda; class Malacostraca; order Decapoda; family Varunidae; genus Eriocheir; species Eriocheir sinensis. The sequence goes on from NW_026111831.1 coordinate 1,396,111, forward strand.
TTTTGCATATCTATTTCAATACAAATCCACCCTTTTGTATGTGCTTTTTGTATATTTATTTTAATATAAATTTTAATTATTTTATGTGTATTTTAGTATACATATTTTTATACAAATAAACGTTATTTTATGGGTATTTGCATCTTTATTTTCATACAAATTTACAGTATTTTATTCATATTTTGCTCATTTATTTTGATACGATTTTACATTATTCTCTGTGTATTTTGTATATATTTTTTATACATATTTACATTATTTAATGTGTATTTTGTATATATATTTTTACACAAATTTATGTTATTTTATTTGTATTTGTTTATATATTTTGATACAAATTTACAATATTTTATGGGTATTTTGTATATATATTAAAAAAAAATTACCTAATTTTACGTGTATTTTGTATATCTATTTTCATGCGAATGTAAATTATTTCTATATATTTTTGCATAGATTTTAATACAAATTTTAGTTATGTTATGTGTATTTTTGTAAATTTATTTTCACAGAAATTTCTATGATTTTATTGGTATTTTGTTAATTTATTTTAATACGAATTTACATTATTTTATCTGTACTTTGTATATATATTTTTTATACATATTTACATTATTTAATGTGTATTTCTTATATATATTGTTATACAAATTTATATTATTTTATGTGTACTTGTATATCTATTTTGATACAAATTTACATTATTTTTTGTATATTTTGTTTATATATTTCATTACAAATTTAACATATTTTATGTTTATTTTGTTTATTTATTTACAGTCAAATTTAAATTATTTTATGTGTATATTTGTATTTGTATTTACGTTATTTTATATGTATTTTTGTATTTTGTATAAATATTTTCATTCAAAATTACAATATTCTATTGGTATTTTGTTCATTTATTTCGATACGAATTAGATTATTTCATGTGTATTTTGTATACATATTTTTATACGCATATACATTATTTAATGTGTGCTTTGTTGATATATTTTTATACAAATTTACTGTATTTATGTGCATTTGTGTTCTTTTTTATACATTTTTACATTATTTTATGTTTATTCTGTATTTTTTAATACAAATTTGCCTTATTTTATGTGTATTTTGTATATTTATCTTCATACAAATTAAAATTATTTTATGTGCATTTTTGTACAAATATTTTAAAGAAATTTGAGTTATTTTATGTGTATTTTGTATATTTATTTTCAAACAAATTTAAATTTCGTTATTGGTATTTTGTTTATTTATTTTGATACGAATTTACATTATTATAAGTGTATTTTGTATATATTTGGAATATGTATTCACATTATTTAATGTGTATCTTGTTTACATATTTTTATACAAATTTACCTTATTTATGTGTATTTATTTAAATATTTTGGTAGAAAATTACATTATTTTGTGTACTTTTTATATATATTTCAACACAAATTTAGCTTATTTTATGTGTATTTTGTATATCTATTTTCATACAAATTCAAATTACTTTTGTGTATTTTTGTATATAGTTTTATACAAATTTACGTTATTTGATGTGTATTTTGTATGTTTATTTGCATACAAATACAGATTTTTTATTGGTATTTTTTTTATTTATTATGATACGAGTTTACATTATTTTATATGTATTTTGCATTTATATATTTTTATATACATCATTTTATATATATATATTGTATATATATATATATATATATATATATATATATATATATATATATATATATATATATATATATATATATATATATATATATATATATATATATATATATATATATATATATATATATATATATATATATATATATATATATATATATATATATATATATATATTTATATATAAATATATATATATATATATATATATATATATATATATATATATTTATATATATATATATATATATATATATATATATATATATATATATATATATATATATATATATATATATATATATATATATATATATATATATATATATATATATATATATATATAAATATATATATATATATATATATATATATATATATATATATATTTATATATAAATTTACATTATCTTATTGATATTCTGTGTATTTATTTCAATACGATATTACATTATTCAATGAGTATTTTGTATATATTTTTTTTTTATATATATTTACGTTATTTTATGTGTATTTTCTATATATATTTTATACAAATTTACGTTATTTAATGTGCATTTGTTTATATATTTTTATACAAATTTTCATTATTTTATGTGTATTGTGTATATGTATTTCAATACAAATTTACCTAATTTTATGTGTATTTTGTATATCTATTTTCATACATTTTTTTTTTTTTTTGAGTATTTTTCTAAATATTTTTAATTTTTTTTTAGTTATTTTATTTGTATTTTGTATATTTATTTTCCTACGTATATACATTCTTTTATGGAATTTTGTTAATTTATTTTGATACGAATCTACATTAATTTGTGTGTATTTTGTATATATATATTTTTATGCGTATTTATGTTATTTTAGATGTATTTTTTATAAATATTTTCATAGAAATTTTATATTTTATGTATATATATATATATATTTTTATAAAAATTTTTTTTATTTTATGTGTATTTTCTATATCAATTTCAATACAAATCTACCTTATTGTATGTGCATTTTGTATATTTATTTTAATACAAATTTACATATTTTGTTTTTTTTTGAAAATATATATTTTATCTGTATTCGTATAATAAATATACAAAATACACATAAAATAACGTAAATTTGTATAAAATATATACAAAAAAACACATAAGTAATTTAAAGTTGTATGAAAATAGATATACAAAATACACATAAATAATATATATTTGCTTTTAAATATATATATATATATATATATATATATATATATATATATATATATATATATATATATATATATATATATATATATATATATATATATATATATATATATATATATATATATACAAATACATAAAATAATGTAATATTCTACCAAAATATTTAAACAAATACAAATAAATAGCGTAAATTTGTATAAAAACATATAAACAAAATACACATTACATAACGTAAATACGTATACCAAATATATACAAAATACGAATATAATTATAAAAATTCGTATCAAAATAAATAAACAAAATACCAATAACGTAATGTAAATTTGTATGAATAAATGTATACAAAATACACATAAAATAACGCAAATTTCTTGAAAATATATGTACAAAAATACACATAAAATATTTTTAGATTTGTGTGAAAATAAATATACGAAATACACATAAAATAAAGCATATTTGTATTAAAAAATACAGAATACACATAAAATAAAGTAAATTTGTATAAAAATATATAAACAAAACACACATTAAATAATGTAAATGCGTATAAAAATATGTATACAAAATACACATGAAATAATGAAAATTCGTATCGAAATAAATAAACAAAATACCAATAAAATAATGTAATTTTGAATGAAAATATATAAACAAAATACAAAAATACACATAAAATAACGTAAATACAAATACAAATATACACATAAAATAATTTAAATTTGACTGAAAATATATAAACAAGATAAACATAAAATAAGCTAAATTTGTAATGAAATATATATACAAAATATACATAAAATAATGTAAATTTGTATCAAAATAGACATACATATACACATAAAATAACATAAATTTGTATAACAATATATATTCGAAATACACATTAAATAATGTAAATACATATAAAAATATGTATACAAAGTACAGATAAAATAATGTAAATTCGTATCAAAATAAATCATCAAAATACCAATAAAATCATAGAAATTTGTGTGAAAATAAATTTACAAAATACACATAACATAACTAAAATTAGTATCAAAATCTAAAAAAAAATATAGAGAAATAGTTTAAATTCGCATGAAAATAGATATACAAAATACACATAAAATTTGTTTTTTTTTAAATATATATACAAAATACCCATAAAATATTGTAAATTTGTATCAAAATATATAAACAAATACACATAAAATAACATAAATTTGTGTAAAAACATATATACAATATACACATTAAATAATGTAAATATGTATAAAAAATATATACAAAATACACAGAGTATAATGTAAAATCGTATCAAAATAAATGAGCAGAATATGAATAAAATACTGTAAATTTGAATGAAAATAAAGATGCAAATATCCATAAAATAACGCTTATTTGTATAAAAATATGTATACATATTTTTCGTCTCCCTTCTCTCTATCCTTCCTTTCTCTTATCTTCCTCCATATTCATCTTCCAACCCTTTCCCTTCCTTTTTCTTTCTCTTCCTTTCCTCTCCCTTCTCTCTATCCTTCCTTTCTCCTATCTCCCTCCTTATTCATCTTCCAACCCTTTCCCTTCCCTTCTCTTTATCTTCCTTTCCTCTCCCTTCTCTCTATCCTTCCTTTCTCTTATCTCCCTCCATATTCATCTTCCAACCCTATCCCTTCCCTTCTCTTTCTCTTCCTCTCCTCTCCCTTCTCTCTATCCTTCCTTTCTCTTATCTCCCTCCTTATTCATCTTCCAACCCTTTCCCTTCCCTTCTCTTTTTCTTCCTTTCCTCTCTCTCTATCCTTCCTTTCTTATCTCCCTCCATATTCATCTTCCAACCCTTTCCTTCTCTTTATCTTCCTTTCCTCTCCCTTCTCTCTATCCTTCCTTTCTCTTATCTCCCTCTATGTTCATCTTCCAACCCTATCCCTTCCCTTCTCTTTCTCTTCCTCTCCTCTCCCTTCTCTCTATCCTTCCTTTCTCTTATCTCCCTCCTTATTCATCTTCCAACCCTTTCCCTTCCCTTCTCTTTTTCTTCCTTTCCTCTCTCTTCTCTCTATCCTTCCTTTCTCTTATCTCCCTCCTTATTCATCTTCCAACCCTTTCCCTTCCCTTCTCTTTCTCTTCCTTTCCTCTCCTTCTCTATCCTTCCTTTCTCTATCTTCCTCCTTTTTCATCTTCCAACCCTTTCCCTTCCCTTCTCTTTCTCTTCCTTTCCTCTCCCTTCTCTCTATACTTCCTTTCTCTTATCTTCCTCCATATTCATCTTCCAACCCTTTCCCTTCCTTTCTCTTTCTCTTCCTTTCCTCTCCTTTCTCTCTATCCTTCCTTTCTCTTATCTCCCTCCTTATTCATCTTCCAACCCTTTCCCTTCCCTTCTCTTTATCTTCCTTTCCTCTCCCTTCTCTATATCCTTCCTTTCTCTTATCTCCCTCTATGTTCATCTTCCAACACTTTCCCTTCCCTTCTCTTTTTCTTCCTTTCCTCTCCCTTCTCTATATCCTTCCTTTCTCTTATCTCCCTCTATGTTCATCTTCCAACCCTTTCCCTTCCTTTCCCCTCCTCTTCCTTTCCTCTCCCTTCTCTCTATCCTTCCTTTCTCTTATCATTCTCCTTATTCATCTTCCAAGCCCTTCCCTTCCTTTCTCTTCCTTTCCTCTCCCTTCTCTCTATCCTTCCTTTCCCTTATCTCCCTCTATGTTCATCTTCCAACCCTTTCCCTTCCCTTCTCTTTCTCTTCCTTTCCTCTCCCTTTTCTCTATCCTTCCTCTCTCTTATCTCCCTCCTTATTCATCTTCCAACCCTTTCCCATCCCTTCTCTTTCTCTTCCTTTCCTCTCCCTTCTCTCTATCCTTCCTTTCTCTTATCTCCCTCTCTGTTCATCTTCCAACCCTTTCCCTTCCCTTCTCTTTCTCTTCCTTTCCTCTCCCTTCTCTCTATCCTTCCTTTCTCTTATCTCCCTCTTTGTTCATCTTCCAACCCTTTCCCTTCCCTTCTCTTTCTCTTCTTTTCCTCTCCCTTCTCTCTATCCTTCCTTTCTCTTATATCCCTCCTTATTCATCTTCCAACCCTTTCCCCTTCCTTTCTCTTTCTCTTCCTTTCCTCTCCTCTCCATCCATCGTTTCTTTCATCCCCCCTTATCTGCTAGCCATAAACATCTAACCACCAGCATCTTCTACCTCTGCATTCATTTACCTTTCCTTTTCCCTCCCTTCCCCATTCACTTACCTTCCCTTTTCCCTCCCTTCCCTTCTTTCCCATCACCTTCACCTTCCCCCGTCTTCTAACCTACCATACTAACTACTAACCATCTATCTTACTAACTATCTTCTAACCACAGCATCTTCTGACCACCTCTCTACCGTCCCAAGCATCTCCTTACCTTGTTGCTCTCACAGATGCTGACGGCGATGAACCACCAGCGCTCCCGAAGACTCTTGAACTTGCGTACGCCCTTGCAGTGGTTGAAGGCACCAACTCGCACTCGTGGTTGTTGGATATGAGCGTGAGGTTGATCTTCTGGCGATTCCCCTTGATCAAGACGCCCTCCTTCTCTTCGCAAGTCTGGGGAGGGTGAGGGAAGGGAGGGAGATGAAGGGAGAAAGGGAGAACGGTGAAGAATGTATAGGGTAGAGCAGAAGAAGGAAAGGGATTGACGAGGATGGAAAGAGAAAGGAAAGGAAGGGTTGTGAGGGAGATGAGGAAAGGATTGGAAAAGAAGGTAAAGGAAAGGGAAAGGGAAGGGAAGGGAGAAAGGGAGGATGGTGAGGAATGGATAGGGTATAGCAGAAAAAGGAAAGGGATTCAAGAGCGTGGTAAAGGGGGGGGGGGAGATTGCTCCCTCTTGTACGAGGGAGCACGGGCCTTTGCCAAAGGCGGCCCGTAGCAGGGAGCCGACAGACCGACTCTATCGGCGATCGAAATCTAACCGACAAAGTCGGTCTGTCGACGAGGACTGGCGTGTGTCTGGTGGTAAGGGAAAGGGAAAGGAAAGGAATGGTAGTGAGGGAGATGAGGAGAGGATTGTGAAGAAGGTATAGGAAAGGGAAAGGAAAGGGAGGGTAGAGAAAATTAGGATAGAGAAGGGAGAAAGGGAGGTTGGTGAAGAATGGATAGGGTAGAGCAGAAGAAGGAAAGGGATTGAAGAGGATGGAAAGGGAAAGTAAAGGAAGGGTAGTGTGGGGTCCACGAGACAGTTTTTGGGTCGGAAGTCGGTAAATATAAGAGGCTGAGTAAGACAGTCTGGCAACGTTGCTAGATAATAAAGATGTCCAAGAGTAGAATCCTAAATTAGCCTAACAAAGAAAATAGCCTTTCCTAACTTTATCTAACCTAACCGAAAAAGTAGACCAAAAGTGGGATGGCAGGATGGAGTAGAGTATATGAGGGAATTTCCCAAGATAGTAAAAAAATGCCGGAGAGTAGAATCCTAAATTAGTCTAACGGAGGAAATACCTATCCTAACCCTACCAAATCTAACAAAAAATGTAGACCAAAAGTGAGATGGCAGGATGGAGTAGAGTATATGATAGTAAAAATGCCCAAGAGTAGAATCCTAAATTAGTCTAACGGAGGAAATACCTATCCTAACCCTTTCTAACCTAACCAAAAAGAAGTAGACCGAAAGTGAGATGGCAAGATGGAGCAGAGGGATACATGAGAGACTGATGCCAGGCGGAAGACGAGTGCCGGGTGACGCGGAACAGAGTGGCTTGGGAGTGGCTTGTTTGTGGCCACCTCTTGGCTTAGTGCTGATTAAGTCCTTACAGGTGGAGACAGGTTGCCAAAATGAAATGAATCTCCCAATGCATAATTTGTGATTAATAAATAACTATTGCAATTTGTAGTACACGTTTAGAAGTTAAGTATTTATTTATTGTATTTATTATTCATTAGGGTGGTGGGGCCTGATGTGGGGCGAAGAGGAGGTGGCAGGGGGTTGGGGGGGAGGGGGGTAAAGCGACATGCCAGTCACGTACGCGCTGCCTCACGGGCCAAGCACAGGTCTCCGGAGCAAAGTCCATCCAGCTGCGAGCAGGGCCGTGTGATGCAGGAAAGCTGCTGTTGTTTTTTGTACATATTTTTTCCCTTCCCATCTCTACGCATACTCGTGATTTGTTTTATATGATAGTGAGTAAATTGTAATTATTTTATTTATTTTATGGTAAAGAGATTAACTTAATTCTACAGTAAATCTAGTGGATAGTTTTTATTTTTACATTAAAAGAAGCAGCTCCAAGGCCAAAAAAAAAAAAAAAAAAAAAAAATCAATCAGAAAAAAATTGCCCGCTAATCAATGCCCCACAAAAGTGTATGGAAGAGTGGCCAAAAGAGAGGTCAATTTCGAGTGGAGAGGTTTCTTGATACTCTCCTCTTGAAAGAGGTCAAGTCGTAGGCAGGAGGAAATACAGACGAAGGAAGACTATTACAGAGTTTACCAGTGTAAGGGATGATAGAATGATAATGCTGGTTATCTTTGCATAAGGGATTTGGAGAGTAGAGGGATGAGCTAGAGTAGAAAGTCGAGTGCAGCGGTGCCGCGGGAGGGGGGAGGCATGCAGTAAGCAAGTTCAGAAGAGCAGTCAGCATGAAATATCGATAGATGATAAAAAGAGAGGCAACATGGCGGAGGAATTTAAGAAACAAAAGACTGTTAGTAAGAGGAGGGGAGCTGAAGAGTCTTATTCTGTGGTAATAAGATCTTATTTTTTATTCTAGGGTGGAGTGATTATCTCTAGTTTCTGGAAAAGAGAGGCTGCTGTGATCAAACAAGAGCGAGAGTAACTAAAACTATGGTTGAAAATGTTTATACCACGTTTGATTATAGCTTTTTTTTTTTTTTACAGCAAAGGAGGCAAGGCAGCTCACAATACAAAAAAAAAAACAATAAAAAAAAGCCTACTCGCTGCTTCTAAAAAAGAAACAAAAGAGGTGGCCGAAAGGAAGATCAAATACGGGAGGAGAGGTGTCCTGATACCCTCCTCTTGAAAGAGTTCAAGTCGTAGGCAGGAGGAAATACAGATGAAGGAAGGTTGTTCCAGAGTTTACCAGCGTGAGGGATGAACGAGTGAAGATGCTGGTTAACTCTTGCATAAGGGGTTTGGACAGTCTAGGGATGAGCATGAGTAGAAAGTCGAGTGCAGCGGGCTGCGGGAGGGGGAGGCATGCAGTTAGCAAGTTCAGAAGAGCAGTCAGCGTGGAAATATCGATAGAAGATAGAAAGAGAGGCAACATTGCGGCGGAATTTAAGAGGTAGAAGACTATCAGCATGAGGAGGAGAGCTGATGAGACGAAGAGCCTTAGCCTCCACTCTGTCCAGAAGAGCTGTGTGAGTGGAGCCCCCCCACACATGAGATGCATACTCCATACGAGGGCGGACAAGGCCCCTGTATATGGACAGCAACTGTGCAGGGGAGAAGAACTGGCGGAGACGGTACAGAACGCCCAGCCTCGAGGAAGCTGATTTAGTAAGAGATGAGATATGAAGTTTCCAGTTGAGATTTTGAGTTAAGGATAGACCGAGGATGTTTAGTGTTGAGGAAGGTGATAGCTGGGTGTTGTCAAAGAATAGGGGATAGTTGTTTGGAAGATTGTGTCGAGTGGATAGGTGGATAAACTGTGTTTTTGAGGCGTTGAAGGACACCAGGCTCTTCTTGCCCCAATCGGAAATAATATTAAGGTCTGAGGCTAAGCGTTCTGCAGCCTCCAGCCTTGAGTCGTTAAGTTCCTGAAGGGTGGGTCTTCTATTAAAAGAAGTTGAGTAATGCAGAGTGGAGTCATCGGCGTAGGAATGGATAGGACAGTTCGTTTTGGAAAGAAGATCATCAATGAACAACAGAAAAAGAGTGGGAGATAGGACAGAACCCTGTGGGACACCACTGTTAATAGATTTAGGGGAAGAACAGTGACCGTCTACCACGGCAGAAATAGAACGGTCAGAAAGGAAACTGGAGATAAAGGTACAGAGAGAAGGATAGAAACCGTAGGAGGGTAGTTTAGAAAGCCAAAGCTGGTGGTGAACATTGAAATCTCCTAGGATGGAGATTTCAGCGAAGGGAGAGTGGGTCAAGATGTGCTCCACTTTAGAATTCAAATAGTCAAAGAATTTTACATAGTATGTAGATTTAGGTGAGAGATAAACAGCACAGATGTATTTAGTAATAGAATGACAATGAAATCTTAGCCAGATGGTGGAAAATTCAGAAGAGTCAAGGTCGTGGGCACGAGAGCAAGTGATGTCGTTGCGCACGTAGGCGCAACATTCAGCTTTGGATTGAAATTTAGGATAGAGATAGTAGGAGGGAGCAGAGTAGAGATTGCTGTCAGTAGCCTCAGGAACCTGTGTTTCGGTAAGGAAGAGAAGGTGAGGTTTAGAGGAGGAGAGATGATGTTCCATAGAATGAAAATTAGAGCGAAGACCGCGAATGTTGCAGAAATTGACGAGAAAGACGTTCGAGGAGTTATCAAGACTCCTCTCGGGTCGGCAGCCAGAAGGGGAGTCCTCCCTGGGGGAATTTGTGGTCCCCCCCCCAGGCGGGGACTCCGAGGCTTGGTGTATGTGCGTCATTTTGAAATTTAAATTTTGGGAAAAGGTGTATATGTTGTGTGAATGTAGTGTGGTGTGGATAAAGAGAGGATCTGTCTTTAGAGAGCATGCTCAACTACTCTCCGGTGTTGGTGCTTTTTACGGTAACTATCAAATCAAGTATGGAAAAAAAAGTAAGGATTCTCCGACAAAGTTTTCTTGATTACCTTGGCCATTTGAAACTTGGTGCAAAGTGCGTCAGAGATGAGGTAGAGAGTTTTTGTGGAAAGATTTGCGAGCGTATGGACTTCCAACGCTAAATTTCAGTTACAAAATTATAATACAAAATGCACATCATAAAAAAAGTTGATAATGTTAATACGATGTTAGAATTAATCGAACTACTAAAATTACCACTACTACTACTACTACTACTACTACAACTACTACTATAACCAACGCAACAACAACAGTAATAATACGTAACATCGACGATGATAATAATAATAATTACAATAATAATAATAATAATAATAATAATAATAATAATAATAATAATAATAATGATAATAACAACAACAATCGTATAAAAGACATTTCTAAACACGACTTGGGTACATTTCTTTGCATATCATTTTATTTTCGCCTTTATAATAATCTCCATCAACACTTCCTCACCACGACAGACAAAGGACGGCAAGCAGCACTCACAGATAACGGGAGCACCGCTGATTGGCACCGAGAGCCAGCAACAGCACCCAACACACTATCTCTCTGAGCGACCTAACCCAACAGTCTTCTCCGCGATGGTCAGGTTTTTCACTCGACACCTCATACAAAAGAAATTCCCTGTGCTGTGTAACTTCCTCAAAAACCTCTCACCTCTATGAACACTCTATATTATGAGAAGTTTCCTGTATAGTTTCCACGAATTTCTTACCTTTAATACCAACAGCAAATACTATATATATATATATATATATATATATATATATATATATATATATATATATATATATATATATATATATATATATATATATATATATATATATATATATATATATATATATATATATATATATATATATATATATATATATATATATATATATATATATATATATATATATATATATATATATATATATATATATATATATATATATATATATATAAATATATATATATATATATGTTATGAACACCTAGCAAAATATTATAAGCGATATCCTATATAGTTTCCTTTGATTTCATAGGTTTAATAACAACACCAAATGCTATATATAAATTTATCTCTTTTATGAACACCCAGCAAAATATTATAAGCGATATCCTATATAGTTTCCATTGATTTCATACGTTTAATAACAACACCAAATGCTATATATAAATTTATCTCTTTTATGAACACCCAGCAAAATATTATAAGCGATATCCTATATAGTTTCCATTGATTTCATACGTTTAATAACAACACCAAATGCTATATATAAATTTCTCTCTTTTATGAACACCCAGCAAAATATTATAAGAGATATCTCGTATAGTTTCCACAGATTTCTTACCTTTAATATCAACATCAAATGCTATACAAACATTTTTCGTAGTTTTTGTGCTTGTGTTTGGTTTTGGAAGCTTATCAACTTGTGTGGAGGTCATTAAAGTGTGTGGCTGATTACACGAATAACAATATCAATAACAATAACGGTGAACATGATGATGATAAGGAATATAATAAAAGATAAAAGCAACATCAACAATAAAGCCTAACCATTATATTCTGACGTATTTTAAACCATTATATTCTCCCGTATTTTAAACCATTATATTCTCCCGTATTTTAAACTATTATATTCTCCCGTATTTTAAACCATTATATTCTCCCGTATTTTAAACCATTATATTCTTCCGTATATTAAACCATTATATTCTCCCGTATTTTAAACGATTATATTCTCCCGTATTTTAAACCATTATATTCTCCCGTATTTTAAACGATTATATTCTCCCGTATTTTAAACCATTATATTCTCCCGTATTTTAAACCATTATATTCTCCCGTATTTTAAACGAGTATATTCTCCCGTATTTTAAACCATTATATTCTCCCGTATTTTAAACCATTATATTCTCCCGTATTTTAAACCATTATATTCTCCCGTATTTTAAACCATTATATTCTCCCGTATTTTAAACCATTATATTCTCCCGTATTTTAAACCATTATATTCTCCCGTATATTAAACCATTATATTCTCCCGTATATTAAACCATTATATTCTCCCGTATTTTAAACCATTATATTCTCCCGTATTTTAAACCATTATATTCTCCCGTATTTTAAACCATTATATTCTCCCGTATTTTAAACCATTAGATTCTCCAGTATTTTAAACCATTTTATTCTCCCGTATTTTAAACCACTATATTCTCCGTATTTTAAACCATTAGATTCTCCAGTATTTTAAACCATTTTATTCTCCCGTATTTTAAACCACTATATTCTCCTTATTTTAAACCATTAGATTCTCCCATATTTTAAACCATTATATTCTCCCGTATTTTAAACCATTATATTCTCCCGTATTTTAAGCCATTATATTCTCCCGTATTTTAAACCATTATATTCTCCCGTATTTTAAACCATTATATTCTCCCGTATTTTAAACCATTTTATTCTCCCGTATTTTAAACCATTATATTCTCCCGTATTTTAAACCATTATATTCTCCAGTATTTTAAACCATTTTATTCTCCCGTATTTTAAACCATTATATTCTCCCGTATTTTAAACCATTATATTCTCCCGTATTTAAACCATTATATTCTCCCGTATTTTAAACCATTTTATTCTCCCGTATTTTAAACCATTATATTCTCCAGTATTTTAAACCATTATATTCTCCCGTATTTTAAACCATTATATTCTCCCGTATTTTAAACCATTATATTCTCCCGTATTTTAAACCATTATATTCTCCCGTATTTTAAACCATTATATTCTCCCGTATTTTAAACTCTTATATTCTCCCGTATTTTAAACCATTATATTCTCCCGTATTTTAAACCATTATATTCTCCCGTATTTTAAACCATTATATTCTCCCGTATTTTAAACCATTATATTCTCCCGTATTTTAAACCATTATATTCTCCAGTATTTTAAACCATTATATTCTCCCGTATTTCAAACCATTATATTCTCCCGTATTCTAAACTGCTATATTCTCCTTTATTATAATCCATTATATTCTCCCTTTTCTCTTTCTTTAATACGTACAAAGTAAGGTAAATATCAATCAACAAAGAGAGGCCAAGTTCATCATCTCTTCTCTCGTGTTCCTTTTCTTTTCCTTCGTTATTATATACAAACAAATAAGACAAACAACAATCAACAAAGACACGAAATCACTACCTTACATTGAGATCGTCGTCGTTGCTGTTATTTTGGTATTTAGGTGCAAACACAACAAGAGTTAACTCGGTTTCGGAGTCTACGTACAGTTAGTAATATAAGGGTTAGTTTTTTTTACGTTTAATTCTACGGTGTTTCCCTGTTAGTTTCATTACTGGGGACGAGGTAAGGAAGGAAGGAAGGAAGGAGGGAGGGAGGGAGGGAAGAGAAGGGAAGGGGGAAGGGAAAGGAGAAGTGGGGAGGGAAAGGGAAAAGAGATAAGATAAAGGGAAAAGAAAGGAGAAAGTAGAGAGAAAGGGAGAGAAAAAGGGAAGGGGTGAAGGAGAGGGAATTGGAGTGAAAGAGAAGGGAAGGGGAGCAGGGAGGGAAAGTGGAAGGGGAGGAGGGAGAGAAATGGGAAGTGGAGAGAGAGAGCGAGAAAGGAGAGAGGGAAAGGGGGAAGAAAGGGAAGGGAAAGTGGAGGAAAAGGGGGAAGAGATGCGGTAAAGGAGAGAAAGGGGAGAGAAAGGGAAGGGAAAAGGAGAAGAGGTGAGGGATGGGAGAGGAAAGGGGAGAGAAAGGGAAGGGAAAGGGAGAAGAGGTGAGGTAAAGGAGAGGAAAGGGGAGAGAAGTGGGAGAGAAAGTGGAGGGAAAGGAGGAAGAGGTGAGGGAAAGGAGAGGAAAGGGAGAGAAAAGGAAGGGAAAGAGTGAAGAGGTATTGATATTGATATTGATATTGATATCTTTATTGGCCATTGATATAATATAATATGTTATAAACAGTAAACAGTAATAGTACAGCCCAGGTCCATTAAGCAAGAAGCTTTTGTATGGACCAGTTTTAATGAACAAAGAAAAATATAGAACATGCAAATGTTTTGGCCTAGTTGAAGACAGTATCTATCATGTATAAGACATAAATACAGCACATTTTAGTTTATTGCCTACTCACACAAATACATGTACATGCAGACCCACATATGTACATACATAATCACATACATACATACATACATACATATACACATACACATACATATACATACATACACACATACATGCAGCCTAGCATACATATACAAATACATACATAAAGAAATACACATATACGTTCATACAAACAATACACATACACATCCTTATACATACATATGGACATACATACAAACATATATACATACATACATACATACAAATACAAACACATATACACATACATATACATATACACACATATATACACATACACACATTCATACGCATCCATATACATACATATGTACATACATACACACACATACATACACAAATACATACACACACACATACATATATACACATACATACACACATACATACATATACATATACATACACACACATATGCATACATAAACACATATACACATACACATATACATACATACATACATACACATATACATATATACACACACATATACATACACACATATACATTCACATACACACACACATACATATACATACATACATGTATATATAGTATTGTAAATAATAATAGTAGAAAAAAAATAATAGCAATAATAATATTAACATGTCTGATTATTGTTCATAACTTTGCAATAAAGATGATTTAATTTTGCCTTTAAATGTATTAATAGAAGTGAGTGATTTGATATCCTGTGGGAGGTTGTTCCAGTGTGTGACGCCCCGCACACTCACACTGCGCTGAGCCTGGACAGTGCGACAGTACGGTACTCTTAGGTCATGTGGTCGTCTTGTGTTGATGTTATGAGACAGTGGCTGGAATATGTTGGTGGGATACACATGTAATGCTTTGAACACAAATAAACAAGTCTGAAGTAATATCAGATCTGGTAATTTGAGAAGCTTGTAGTCACAAAAGAGAGGGTTGGTATGTTCATATTTTGATTTATATGACATTACCCCAATAACTTTTTTCTGTGCAACAAATAGTTGGTCTATAAGTGTTTTGAATGCTCCTCCCCAAACTGTTGAACAATACAATAACACTGGATATACAGTAGAATAATATATTAGTTTTAGGGAATCTTTAGTTACATTATTTCTAATTCTATATAATACACCTGTGACTTGAGATATTCTAATACAAACTTGCTGTAAGTGAGCTCTCCACGTTAGGTGTTCGTCAATTGTTACACCTAGGAATTTTATGTTGTTGACTCGACTCAGTGATTTATTATTTAATTGTACATCAATATTGTCTTGACTTGAATGTATGAACTAGATAGCATATAGAATGTCTTTGAAATATTTAGTGTTAATTTATTAGCAGTAATCCAATTTGATACATTTATTAGTTCTTTGTTTAGAATTGCTATAATATCTTTAATGTTGTGACCTTGTACATATATTGTGGTATCATCTGCAAACAACAAAAATTTTAATTTAGTACTTGTGTATATTATATCATTGACATATATTAAAAAGATAATTGGTCCCAGAATAGACCCTTGTGGAACACCGCACCTGACCGTACTGTAGGAAGAAGATTTGTTACTGTATACTGTAAATTGTGTTCTGGAGGACAAATAGCTTTTTAAAAAATTATGAGCTTTTCCACGTATGCCATATATACATAATTCATGCAGCAAAATGTGATGGGATATGGTATCAAAAGCCTTACTTAGGTCACAAAATACTGTAATTTGATTACTTTTATTATCTAATGTATCATGAATACTTTGGCAAAGTTGGTGAATAGCTAGTTCAGTGGAGTAATTGGATCTAAAGCCATACTGACAGTCGGTTAAAAGTGAAAATTTTGTGAAGTAGTCAATCAATCTAATGGCAATTAATTTTTCAAATATTTTTCTAATGCTTGGAAAGATAGAATCCGGCCTGTAATTATTATAATTAGATTTTTCACCTTTCTTAAATATTGGTATCACTTTTGCTACTTGCAATTGTTTAGGAAAGTAACCCTCTGTAAAACATTTATTTATAATGAACTTTAAAAATGGAGAAATTTCAGTAGTACATTCCTTAAGTACTTTTATATTGATGTCATCAAACCCCGGAGACGTAACTTTTAGATTATTTATAACATCCTTAATTTCTTGCTCTGTTGTGGGTTTAAGAAAGAATGAGAAAGGGACTGGCTCTGGAAGAAAGGACTCAAATGAAACTGAAGGTGGACCGATATCTGAAGCTAATTTGCTACCAATATTCGTGAAGTAGTTATTAAATTCGTCTGCAATATCGCTGTCATTAGATA
Organism: Eriocheir sinensis; assembly: GCF_024679095.1. NCBI lineage: Eukaryota > Metazoa > Arthropoda > Malacostraca > Decapoda > Varunidae > Eriocheir > Eriocheir sinensis. Next base: position 1,413,129 of record NW_026111831.1, read on the forward strand.
CAGTTTTATCTTGAAAATTCATTGAAGTTGGCAATTTAGATCTATTTATCCCCATTAAGTAATGTAAAGTTTTCCATGTTTTTTTAGAGTCACCTGATTGTTCACTAAATTTTTCTTTAAAGTAATTCTCTTTGGCTGTCCTTATTATTGATGTCAACGTATTCCTATATCGTTTAAATATTGCTTCATAGGTTAGTGGCCATTTTGCGTATAACTTTTGTAACTTGTTACGATGTTTTATTGACTTTATTAGACCTGGAGTTATGTATTGTTCGCCAAAATGTTTTTCTTTAACCAAAAATGATTTTATTGGGAAATTAATGTTATATAGTCTCTTGAATGTGTCCATGTAGAAATTAAATATATTTTCAGTTCCTTCAGTATTAGCTAGCTCTAAATCCCACCTAAAAATTTGTAACTCTTCTTTGAAAGTTGCAATTTTATCATTGGTAATAATTCTCTTTGTTACATGCACATATGATATATTGTTAAGGGCAAGTGTAGAAAAAAGACCAAATACCGGGAAGTGGTCACTGATTGATGAATAAGATATACCACTTTTCATATTATTGTGAATGTCATTTGACCATATATGATCAATTAATGTTGCAGAGGTAGAGGTTACTCAAGTTGGCTTTAAAATACTTTGAAAGAAGTTGTAGGAATGGAACAAATCAATGTATGAAATGGTATTGTTATTGGCATTTAACATCTTAACATTAAAATCTCCCATTAAATAACATGGTAAACTAAGATTAGATACATAATCTAAAATTTGTTCCATTGATTCAAAAAAATCATTGAGTGATGCATTGGGTGGTCTGTAAAAAACACCTATTATGAAATTTGAAGGCTTGATTATTTTAATACATAGTGATTCAAGGTGTGGTAGTTTTAAACAAGCGTTAGTAGTCTTTTCTCCTTGAAACTTGTTATGCAGATACATAGCTAAGCCTCCCCCTTGTGTTGACTTATTCTGAAAGTATGAAAAGTAGTTACTCTGGTTATATAAGTTACATATGGCATCATTTAGACGTGTTTCACATAACCCGACAGCATCAAACGTGACAGAAGATTGATTTAAACATTCATCAAATAACGAGTCCAGGTGTTGAGGAACACTACTTATATTATAAGACAATATTTTTAAACTATTTGGAGGAAAAGTTTCTTGTAAGTCCTCATTACAGAAAACATAATCACATATTGATTCTGGCAGTATCGGCTCACTTGATCGATCTATAACATGATTGGGTCTTTCTAATTCACTAAAATCATATGTTAATGTATTTAAAATGCTAAGTGGGTAGTTGTGATTGTCCATAATTATCATATTAGTAAATTCTATGTCATTTAAATTATGAAATGGCAGGTATTGGTTTATATTCATTATATAGATGTTGATATTTTATTACACTATTTATACTACGAATGACGAGTTATTTTCTCACGGCACTTCGTAGACTTTTCTTCACCGGCTTATTCTGTGTCGAGGCAGCAGGTGTAGTAGCAGGAGTGGAAGGAGACGAGCAGGTGGCCGGACCATCACGAAGAGGCGCGGGTAGGGTGGGGAAGGGACCATTCCCGGCGCCAGCCCATGCCCCCGCCACCTCCACGACGACCCCACCAGCAGCAGCAGCAGCAGCAGCAGGCCCCGGCTCCGCCCGTACCCCGGCGCCAGCCACACCCCGCACTCCCGCGGTCCCCGTCGACTGCCGCATCCGATCAACTCCAACGTCGCTGGTCTTGTCTTTGATGATTAACTTGGTGTGACGGAAGAATGCCACTTTCCCTTGTGCTCTTGCCTGTTTTAGTAGAGGCATCTGAGCATTCTTCACGGCTTGTGACGCTGCACAGAGGTCCTCGTTCACGAATATGTTCGTGCCCCTCAGCTTCTTGGAGTTCCTCATCACAGCTTCTCGATCGCAGTAACGAGAGAATCTTGCTACGATGGGACGAGGCCTGGCGTCGCGGCGCACACCAACACGATGGGCTCGCTCCAGCACGAGTCCCGGCAACTGCATCTTCTCCTCCAGGAGTGACGTCACGGCAGCCGCCGTCTGCTCCCATGTCTCAGTGGCTCCACGCTCCTCCACGCCACTGACTCGCACGTTGCTCCTTCTGCTATAATCTTCCTGATAGTTTAATCTCTCTTCAAGTTCTCTGATCTTCAAATGCGATGATTCAACTTGCTCTGTTAGCTTCTCAATTTCAGCCTTGGCATCCTGCTTCTCTTTTTCATACTCTTTCTTGCTTGAGTTGAGATCGTCAACCTCACGCTGGGTGAATTCCAGGCTAGTTGTTAAATCGGATATCTTGGCATCGAGTTTATGTATGTGGTCATTCATTTGTTTGACCACAATCTCCAGTGCGGTCTTAAAGGCGCGTTCTTGCGACTCGAGCATAGTCTTCAGTAGTGCAGAGTCCATAGTGGTATTCAGTTGCAGTGATGTTGATGTATTGCTTAAGGAGGCTGTGGATGGTGGAATATTTCGCCTTGGTTACCATGGAGACCTGGTTACCATGGATACCGCGACCTTGCTTCTGCGCATGCGCGGAAAATGGCCACAGGGTCAAGGGGTCTCCTTGGGGTAGACTGTAACGTCTCACTCTTAAAATTTGTCTAAGTTAAATTGACCCTTTATTTATTTTGTGGCAAGACGATATCTACGTGTATCCACGTACCCGTAGGTGTATGTTACTTGCGTGTATCAGTATTCCTTACTGTACTGTAGGTGTTTTAAAGTAGGAGCTCGCCGCCAATGTTTACACCGCCATACACTTGCACAGAGAGGGGAGGGGAAGGAGAAGAAAGGGGAGGGAAAGGAGAGGGAAAGGGGAGAAAATTGGGAGGGGAAGGGGTGAGGGAAAGGAGAGGAAAGGGGAGATAAAGGGGAGGGAAAAGGGGAAGAGGTGAGAGGTGAGGAAAATGGGAGAGGAAGGAATAAGGGAAAGGGAAATGGGGTGAGAGAAAATGGAAGGAAAGGAGAGGAAAAGGGGAAAGAGGCAAGGGAAAGGGAAGGGAGGAAAGGAAGGGAGGGGAAGGAAAGGGGTGAGAGAAGGACAGGGAGGGTGGTGGAGAGGAAGGAAAGGAAAGGGAGGGAAGGAAGGGAGGGGAAGGAAAGAGGTGAGAGAAGGAAAGGGAGGGGTGGTGGTGAGGGGAGGGCAAGGGGAGGGAGGGAAGGAAGGGGAAGAGGAAAGAAAGGGTGAGAGAAGGAAAGGGAGGGATGGTGGAGGGGAGGAAAGGGAAGGAGGGAAGGAAGGAAAGGGTGAGAGAAGGAAAGGGAGGGGTGGTGGAGAGGGAGGAAAGGAAGGAGGGAAGGAAGGGAGGGGTAAGGAAAGGGTGAGAGAAGTAAAGGAGGGTGGTGGAGAGGGAGAGAAGGTAAGGGAGGGAAGGAAGGAAGGGAAGGAAAGGGTGAGAGAAGGAAAGGGAGGGGTGGTGGAGAGGGAGGGAAAGGAAAGGGAGGAAGGAAGGGAAGAGGAAGGAAAGGGTGAGAGAAGGAAAGGGAGGGGTGGTGGAGAGGGAGGAAAGGGAAGGAGGGAAGGAAGGGAAGAGGAAGGAAAGGTGAGAGAAGGAAAGGGAGGGTGGTGGAGAGGGAGGGAAGAGGAAGGAGGAAAGGAAGGGAAGGGAAGGAAAGGGTGAGAGAAGGAAAGGAGGGTGATGGAGAGGGGAGGGAAAGGGAAGGGAGGGAAGGAAGGGAAGGGGAAGTGAAAAGGGATGAGAGAAGGAAAGGGAGGGGTGGTGGAGAGGGGAGGGAAGAGAAAGGGAGGAAAGGAAGGGGAAGGGGAAGGAAAGGGTGAGAGAAGGAAAGGGAGGGGTGGTGGAGAGGGGAGGGAGGAGGAAGGGAGGAAAGGAAGGGGACGGGGAAGGAAAGGGTGAGAGAAGTAAGGGAGGGGTGGTGGAGAGGAGGAAAGGGAAGGAGGAAAGGAAGGAAGGGGAAGTGAAAGGGATGAGAGAAGGAAAGGGAGGGGGTGTGGTGAGGGGAGGGAAAGGGAAGGGTGGGAAACATGGAAACATGGACTAGCAGGCAGCAGAAAGCCTGTTGGCTCTTTACTAGGCTGCCTGCGTTCAGTGATTTAATCAATCCGTTTGCCATAGGAGTGGCTTGCAGGGAAGGATTAAAGCACTTGTGTACCTACTCTTGGGAACGTTCAGTTCACACCCGTTGCAGCAAAGTGGCGATCAATGCGTTTCTTGAAGGAGTTGATGGTCTCTGTGCTAACCACTTCTGCAGGAAGGCTGTTCCAGTGGCGAACAACTCTATTTGAGAAATAACTCCTGCCGATGTCGGTATTGCATCGCTTTGCTTGAATTGTTTTTCCGTTGTTTCTTGTTCTCAGGTTAGTTTGTAGCGTGAAGAGTTTGGAGTGATCAACGTTGCTGAGCTTGTTCAGGTACTTAAAGACTTGTATCATGTCTCCCTGCAGTCGTCTCTTTTCCAACGTGAAGAGGTTGAGTCGCTCGAGTCGTTCTTCATAGGGTTTCGTCCTCAGTGATGGTATCATCTTCGTGGCGCGGCGCTGTACTCTCTCAAGTAATTCAATGTCTTTCCTGTAATTAGGAGACCAGAATTGCACGGCGTATTCCAGGTGGGGCCTTACCAGCGAATTATACAAGGATAACATAACTCCCGGCGTCTTGTATTCAAAGTTCCTCGATATGAACCCAAGAATTGTATTGGCTTTCTTACAGGCGGACTTGCAGTGTTTTGTTTGTTTCAAGTCACTGCTGATGGTGACCCCGAGGTCTCTTTCCTCTTGCACAACATGTAGTGGTTCGCCACCCATGTGGTATATGTGGTATCTGTTTCTGGATCCGATATGCATTACTTTACATTTGGTAGTGTTGAAGGACATTTGCCACTTTTCCGACCACCGAGTGATCAGATCTATGTCTCTGGATAATTTCGCAGTCTGATGTTATGAGGGCCTTCCCACCCACCTTTGTGTCGTCGGCAAATTTTGAAAGATTGGATTTTAATCCTAGTTCTAGGTCGTTGATATATATGATGAAAAGTATGGGTCCCAGCACTGACCCCTGTGGCACTCCACTTGTGACCGGGAGCCACTCGGAGGCCTGTCCGTTGAGTACAACTCGTTGTTTTCTTCCAGTGAGCCAGTCTTTGATCCACGCTGTCAGATCATCGCCTAATCCCGCCGACTTAAGTTTCTTGAGGAGTCTTTCATGTGGCACTTTGTCAAAGGCTTTCTGAAAGTCTAGATATATAACATCACTGGGGATATGATTATCCCAGTTTTCATAGATACCTTGGAAGAAGTCCAATAAATTGGTTAGGCATGAGCGCTTGTTCCTAAAACCGTGCTGAGCATCGGAAATGATGTTGTTGTCTTCAAGGAACCTAACGAGTTTGTCTCTGATGATCTTCTCGAGGATTTTTCCCGCCACTGAGGTCAAGCTGATTGGTCTGTAGTTTAGGGCCACGCTTTTGTCTCCCTTTTTGTAGATCGGTGTTACGTTCGCTTGTTTCCAGTCTTTCGGGACCTTGTTTTGTTGTAGTGACTGATTGTAGATGGCGGTGAGTGGCTTGAGGATTTGCTGCTTGAGTTCCTTGAGCAGCCTGGGTGACAAGTCGTCGGGTCCGGTAGACTTGTTTGTCTCGAGTTTGTCTAGGTACTTTTTCACATCCCGTTCGTCGATTGTACCAATTTCTAGGGGAGTGATTCCCATCGGTGGGGAAGGGCTCTCGGGTACGGACTGGGTATTCTCGACCGTGAACACAGACGCGAAGTTCCTGTTTAGGATTTCGACCATTTGTCTACTGTCCTGTGTTAGTACGTTACTTTCATCTTTTAGGGGACCGATATTGCTTTTTGTCTTCTTTTTGGTTCTTATATACGTGAAGAACTTTTTCGGGTTGGACTTGGCTTCGCGTGCAATTTGCTTTTCATAGTCGCGTTTGCTCTGGCGAATGAGTGTTCTGCAAGCTCTGAGGCTTTGATGGTACTGTTCGCGTGCCTCGTCAGTGCTGTTTTCCTTTAGCAAGTTGTATTTTCTCTTCTTCAAATTAATCGCCCGTCGAACTTGGGTAGTCATCCATGGTGTGCTTGTGGCATTATTTGTTCTCCTTGTCTTCATGGGAACAGTCGTTCTCTCTACCTCCAGGAGTTTGTTCTTAAAGCCGTTCCACGCGCCGTCCCCGGAGTGAGGTTCATGGGTTCCCAAGTTGTCTGGGTTAGCAGCTCACGAGCGAAGTTAAAATTGGCTTTTTTGTAGTCTGGAATCTTGGACGTGTTTTCGGCGAGTTCATGGTCTGTTCTGATTTTTAGGCGAATTAGGTGATGGTCGCAACCATCCAGTTTTTCGCCGACTTGACATTCACGTGTGAGATCTGAATCACTCACGAGTACTAGGTCTAGTAAGTTATTTTCCCTCGTCGGTTGGCTAACAATCTGAGTAAGAAAAGTGTCCTCTAACATTTCGAGCAATCTGTTACCCTCCCGATCTCCAATCATCGTAGTCCAGTCAATGTTGGAACAGTTAAAGTCCCCGATAATGACTGACTGTTTGTTTTGTGTTATGGTGTGAATTTCCTCGTACAGCGCTTCGTCGTCCGCTGCTTGTTGCTTTGGAGGTCTGTAAACGGTTCCAATTGTTATTTTGTTGTGCTTGCTAGTCTCCAGTTGAACATATACAGTGTCATATTTCTCTGAGTCTTCTTTGGTTATTTCCACGGCAGGGTATTTGTTCTTGACGTAACAGATAACACCTCCTCCTTTCTTGTGAAGTCTGTTTTTGTAGAAGCTCTCGTATCCCGGAATTGAGAATTCGGTCATTAGGTGGTCAGAGGTGGCCCACGTTTCGGTGATGGCAATCACGTCCGGACTTTCTACGTCAACATAGGCAAGTAGCTCATCCCGTTTGGGTATTAAGCTCCGCGCGTTGGTGTATAGGACAGAAATGTCCTTCTTGACTTCAACGCTTCGAGGCACAGTAGTCTGGTGTCTGCTTGTGTTTTCTTTTGTGGGCCTTGGTGTGTGATGAGCGGTCCCTACTGGTTGGTTGTTTACGATACTTGGTTCCCCTCACGCGCTCGGAGTTTTTGAGTACAAAGTACCTCCTCGTTCATCAACCTACCAAGCAGTGCTGATCCAATTGCATTTAGGTGAAGAACGTCAGGACTGAAAAGGTCGGGGATATCATAAAAATGATTCCACTGACTTGCGAACGAAACTTCCTCGTCCTGGCAGAGGTGCTTCAATCTGTTGTTGATGTTCGACGCCTTTCTGTGGAAGCCTGTGAAGGCGTTGATTCTCGGAAGAATCCCGGAGACAATGATGTGGCTTGACTTTTCCTTGAAGCGGCGGATTACTCGTCGGTAGTCAGCTATAATTTCCTCCGTGGACATTGTTTGAACGTTGTTCGTGCCAGCGTGCAAAACAAAGAGTGTGTCCTGCTCCGTGCGGTCTGAGACGAGGTCTACCGCTTCTTCTATATCTTGTAGTTTTGCACCAGGAATACAGTAGCGTCTTCTGTTCTTGATATTTCGTCCACAGAACTCAGTCAGTTGTTCTCTAACAATGCTATCACCCACCAGTTTTATGTTAACCTTGGTGTTGATCCTTGATCCTTTGAAGTGTGATCCGTCTTCACAGGAGACGGCTGGGAGGATGGTCTTCCGTCTACGCCTGCAAGCTAGGGAGGAGGAGGAGGAGGAGGAGGAGGAGGAGGAGGAGGAGGAGGAGGAGGAGGGGGAGGAGGAGGGGGAGGAGGAGGAGGACGAAGAAGGAGGTGAAGAGAAGGAAGAAGAAGGAGAAGAAGCAGGAGAAGAAGAAGAAGGAGATGATGATGAGGAGGAGGAGGAGTAGTAGGAGGAGGAGGAGGGGGAAGGGGAGGAGGAGGAGGAGGAGGAGGAGGAGGAGGAGGAGGAGGTAGAATGAGAGGAAAAGAAGATGAAGAAGGCGTAGATAAAGCAGAGGAGGAGGAGGAGGGATTGGAGGAGGAGGACGAGGGGGACGAGGAGAAGGATGAGAGGGCAGCGGAGGTGGAAACAGAAGAAGAAGAAGAAGAAGAAGAAGAAGAAGAAGAAGAAGAAGAAGAAGGGGAAGAAGAAGCAGAGGAGGAGGAGGAGGAGGAGAGGGAAGAGGAGGAGGAGGAGGAGGGGGAGGGGGAGGGGGACGATGAGGAGGGGGGGGAGGAGGAGGAGAAGGTGGACGTGGGGGACGAGAAGGAGATGGATGGGCACGCAGTGGAAGCGGTAACACAAGAAGAAGAAGAAGAAGAAGAAGAAGAAGAAGAAGAAGAAGAAGAAGAAGAAGAAGAAGACCTCACCTTGCGGGCCATGGCTCTCGTCCGGACCCCTGGGAGGGTGGAGGAGAGGGAGGAGGGAGATGAAGAAGGGGTGGAGGCAGTCGGAGTAAAAGAAGAAGAAGAGGAAGGCAAAGAAGAAGAAGAGGAAGAGGAAGAGGAAGAAGAAGAAGAAGAGGAAGAAGCAGTGGGGGTGGGAGCGGGTAGAGGGGGACGTTGGTTCAACGCTTTAAGGCACTCGGTTAAACCCCTCTCTAAATCTGAGATCTTCTTTTCCATTTGACAGTGTCTACATGACTCCGCCCCCTTATCAAAATATTGTGGGGCGAAGCGTCCTTTGCACCCGGGGCATTTGCGTAGTGATGAAGCCATATCTTTTATTGTTATCTTTTGTTATGTTTTGTTACCTTTTAACTTCAGAGAGAATGAGTGGCAGTAGGTCAGGAGGGAACGATTAACTCCCTCCTGTCTGACTCGGGCAGGTGTTCTCGTTAGACTTCCCTCTAGGGGATTCACGCGGCCGGGTAGGTGAGTACAAAACAAAGGGTCTCCAGGGAATTTCGCCCTCCGCGCGGCTGGGTATACGCCGCGGCGGGAATTTACGGACCGAAACAATGAAAGAAAATCAGCCTGAAAACAAGGACCTCCTAGCACACTTCTTAGAAAATAATATGTAAATTATGTGTAGTAAGGTTAAGAAAGAGCTTAATACAGTTAGGAAGGAGTTGTATGTGCACCACAGTGTTGTGAGGAGGTGTAGGGGAGGTGTAGGGTGTGGGCAGAAGGGATGAGCAAGTGTGCTAGGAAGAATGTGTTTAAGTAAAGTGAATATAACACTTAGCACTTAGCAGAGCAGGTCAGCGAAGCAGCAAAGCAGCAGCAGCAATAGGAGAGCCTCAGGATATGCTGGAGAGCACAAAAGGAAAGCACAGCTGCCGAGACAGCGAGCGTAGTTGACACGTGTGACCCCGAGGCCAGGTCGCGGTCAACTGAAGGGGAAGAGGAAGGAAAGGGTGAGAGAAGGAAAGGGAGGGGTGGTGGAGAGGGGAGGGAATAGGAAGGGAGGAAAGGAAGGGGAAGGGGAAGGAAAGGGTGAGAGAAGGAAAGGGAGGGGTGGTGGAGAGGGGAGGGAAAGGAAAGGGAGGAAAGGAAGGGAAGGGGAAGGAAAGGGTGAGAGAAGGAAAGGGAGGGGTGGTGGAGAGGGGAGGGAAAGGGAAGGGAGGGAAGGAAGGAGAGGAGAGAAGGAAAGGGTGAGAGAAGGAAAGGGAGGGGTGGTGGAGAGGGGAGGGAAAGGGAAGGGAGGGAAGGAAGGGAAGGGGAAGGAAAGGGTGAGAGAAGGAAAGGGAGGGGTGGTGGAGAGGGGAGGGAAGAGGAAGGGAGGAAAGGAAGGGGAAGGGGAAGGAAAGGGTGAGAGAAGGAAAGGGAGGGGTGGTGGAGAGGGGAGGGAAAGGGAAGGGAGGGAAGGAAGGGGAAGAGGAAGGAAAGGGTGAGAGAAGGAAAGGGAGGGGTGGTGGAGAGGGGAGTGAAAGGGAAGGGAGGAAAGGAAGGGAAGGGGAAGTGAAAAGGGATGAGAGAAGGAAAGGGAGGTGGTGGAGAGGGGAGGGAAAATTAAGGGAGGGAAGGAAAGGGAAGGGGAAGGGAAAGGGGGGATGAAAAGGGGGGAGTTTGATTAGAGAGGAAAGGGTAAGGGAGGAGGGAGGGGGGAGGGAAGGAAAGAGGTGAGGGAGAAGGGGAGGGGGAAGGAGAGAGCAAGAATAAGGGAGAGAAGAAGAATTAGAGAAAAGAGAACAGGAAGAAGATTAAGAGAGGAAGTGAGAGAAAAAAGGAAGAAGAGAAATATTAGTAAACAAAGAGGAAAACAAAACAAACAAAATCTCACCTTTCCGATCCCACAGGAGGAGGAGGAGGAGGAGGAGGAGGAGGAGGAGGAGGAGGAGGAAGAGGACGGAGTGATATCAGTGTTGGAGTTGATGGCGGTGGTGGTGGTGGTGGTGATATGTACTGGTTCGATACTTGTTACTGGTGGTGGTGGTGGTGGTGGTGAAGGGGGTGGGGGTGAGGGTGGGGGTCAGGGGGAGGGGTCGTCCTTGGGTGGAGGGGGCTGAGGGGTCGGGGGGGGCTGGGGGGCGTGGTGGGGGTAGCTCTTGTCCTCCTTGGCGATGCATTTGGGGGTGAGAGGAATCTGTGAGGAGAGAAGGGGGCTGATAGACTCTCTCTCTCTCTCCTCCTTTTCCTGTCCTCACACCTCACTTGTTTTCCTTCCTTCCTGTTTGATGTTTCTATCCCCTTTCCTCCATTTCTCCCCTTCTTTCCTCCATCCTCCTCCTCCTCTCCACATCACTTCTTGCTTCTTTCCTTTTCAATCCTACTTTTTATCTGTTACTTCCTTACTCTTTTACCTCCCTATTTCCTTATTCTCTTCTCCCTTACTTTACTTCCTTCCTCACTCCCTGGCATTCCTCTTTGGTTCCTTCCTTCCTTCCTTCTTTACCCCCTTCACTATTCCTTACCCCATTTTTTTTCTCCTACTTCCCGTTTATCCTGTGTCTCCTTATCCTAGTTTCTTCCTCTCTTTTCCTTTTCCTCCATTTCCAGCTGTTATCTCTCTCTCTCCGTTATTGCCGTTCCTTCTTTTCGTTCTCAGTTCTCTTATTCCTCTTCTTACACCCATCTTTTAATTTTCTCCATCGTTCCTTTTCTCTCTTCCTCGACTTTTTTCCTCCCTCCAAACACACATTTTTTCATTAACTTTCTTTGTTTTCTCCAATTTTCTTCTTCCACTAACAGATCCCTTTTTCATTCCCTTTTTTCTTCCTCGCATTTACACTTTCCCTTTTACCTTTCCTTTCAGACTCTTCCTCCACTTCCTCTCTCTACTTCCACTTACAACTCCATTTTTTCTCCTTCCCTTTCCATTAGTCCGTAACCTCGGGACAAATACCAGTGTTGTTATACTTATTCATCTATTTCGCGTAATGTTTTAAACAGTGTGATTAAACAATTATTGAAGGGAAAAACGCTCACTTCTTACTATAAGGGCCATATTTTTAAACGTATCGGGCTCCCTTGATGACTATTTCCCAAGGCCACGGAGAAGTTTAACCGGGTTGTCTTGGATGATTTACTATTCATGGTGCAGAAGGCGTACAGCTATCACAAGGATCACAAACAGTCCATGAATACCCCAGCAACTTGAACGAGAGGCTTTTTCCAACAGGCGAACCGAGGCGCCGATACCTTGAAGAATACCTTCCATCCAGCCAATCACCGTAGCTAACATCACCCTCCTTCCGTCCAGCCAATCAGCCCTGTAGCGATCTTCACTACAAAAGGTGCCACTAGCTCTAGATTCGGCCCTATGCAATGTCAACTCCAAGGTCCCCAAAACGGCATATCTCAAACCGAGGTGATGTGGTAAATCTCGACCCTATGTATGGTAAGCCGAGGCGAGAAAGGTGCCCATCTCAAGAAATCAAAATCCCGTGCCTGATCCCCGAGGCCAAAGGAACCTCAGAAATACAATAAAGATAAATAGACTTAACAGCTGAGTTACCCCTCGCAGCGTACCCGCAAACACTTACACACATTCAGGAACACAGTAAAAGCTGCATGGAAGAAACGCTTCAATTACCTCAAGAAAAAAACTCACAAATTCAAGCGAACACTCAAAAAACCAATAAAAGCAGCATGCAAGCAATGGTAGAATTACCCCCCGAAGATAACCCACAAACACAAATTCAGAAATACGACAAAAGCAACATGGACGTGAGGGTTGGACTACCTCTCGAAGAAAACCCACAAACCCGAACGAATATTCGGAAACACAATAGCGGCAACATGCACGTGACCGTTGAAATACCCCTCGAAGAAAACACACGAAGTGAAGTGTTCCTTCACAAACACAATGGCAGCAAACACACAGTGATGGAAAGGATAATATCGCGTTTATCAACGCCTTACCTGCGTCTACGTAACGCTATTATGCGACGATTAAACAAGTGTGTGGCCGGCCTGCTGCTACTCCTGCTGCTGGCCGGCCACGTGGCCACCCTGGCCTACGCCTACCACCAGCAAGGCCAGAGTGACCTGCTGTGGGGCATTGCGGTGCTGTGCTCCTTGCTTGCCCTCCTCCTGACGCACGGGCGTGCTTCCTGCGTTGGGCGTGGTCGCCGTTCACGTCACTTATAGTGACGACCTCGCGCGAGGCGCCCTCCGCGTGCTAAACGACCATCAGGCACAGCCCCTGCTGCACGCCATAGGCCTGGGACCCCCTGACGCCCTGGACGCCCTCGCCTACTGGTGGTGGGTCCTACAGGGGCTGCTGCTCGCTACCCTGGCGAGCTTCATCTCGGGGCCCAGCGCCCCTCATGACGACAATCCTGACAGTAATATTCACCCTGTGGGTGAAGAGGGTGACTTTAAAGAAGTGGAATTGAGGGAGGTGGTGGTGGTGGTGGAGGTTGGACAGCAGAACAATAACAGCAATGAGCACGAAACTGTTGAATCACCTCCAGGGGCCAACACACAAAGTGAAGTGTTCCTTCAGACACACAGTAACAACAAACACGGAACGGTCCGAGGCAAAATGTCACGTGTATCAACGCCTTGCCAACGCCTACTCAAGGTTATTATGCGCCTCCCCTCCAAGCGTGTGGCCGGCCTGCTGCTGCTCCTGCTGCTGGCCGGCCACGTGGCCACCCTGGCCTACGCCTACCATCAGCAAGGCCAGAGTGACCTCCTGCGGGGCATTGCCGCGCTGTGCTCCGTGCTCGCCCTGCCACCCCTCGCCCTCCTCCTGCCAGCCGAGAGTTCCTTAATGAGTTGGGCGTGGCTCGCCGTTCACGTCACTTATAGTGACGACCGCGTGCTAAACGACCTGCAGGCACAGCCCCTGCTGCACGCTCTGGGCATGGGCCACCCCGACGCCCTGGACACCATCGCCTACTGGTGGTGGTTCCTACAGGGGCTGCTGCTCCCTACCCTGGCGAGCTTAGTCTCGGGGCCCAGCGCCCTTATGACGACAACCCAGATGATGACGAAAACGACTATAACAACCCTGACTGTGACAGCCCTGACGATGACAACCCTGACCGTGATCTTGACCCTGCGGGTGAAGAGGATGACTTTGCGGAGATGAACCTGAGGGAGGTGGTGGTGGTGGTGGAGGCGGTGGATTGGCAGTTCAGGGTGGGGGCTCTAGTCCCCCCTCCTGACTCGCCCCTCCTCCAGCCTCGGGGGGAGGAGGAGATGGAAGACGAGGATGAGCTTGAGAACGTGGATCGGATGGAAGTAGCGGAGGCGGTGGAGGAAGGGTTGTTTGGGGTGGGGGCCTGCTGCCCCTCCTGAGCTGCCTGCCGAGGAGGAGGTTGAAGAAGAGGATGGTATTGAGGAGGTGGAAAGAGGGAGGTGGTGGGGAGGTGGTGATGGTGGTGGAGGGCAGGTCGGGGGGTTGTTGCTGCCCTCCGACCTGCCCGCCCGCCACCCTGGTCCTGTTGAGTAAGGAGGATGAAGGCGAAGATGACTGACGAATTGAGCGTGAGGGACGTGGCAACGATGGAGTGAGACCACTGCAGAAAGCATAGGAAAATACAAAAACAAACAAAAAATACAAAATACGTAAAAGAAGAAAAAAAATATAAAATGCCAGAGTAAAAAAAAAATCTAATACAAAATATTTGGTTTAGATTCTTTAAAAAAAATGAAACCAGATACAGAATACTTAAAACAATAGAAAATCCAACAAAAAAGTAAAAAAAAATCAAATGGAAAATATTAGGATTAAGATTCAAAAAAAGGAAAACCGATAACAAAATACATCAAAAATAAAAAAGCAAAAAAAAAATTCTCAAAACCCTATACAAAATATTAGGGTTAAGGTTCACCTTTATGTGCGTCTAAAAGGAGCAACGGTTTCACCCGAACAGTCGTCAATGTGAACACGTGTGCAATATTTTATATTTCCCAGAGATGTCGTGTGATATGTTTAGGGGTAATGTCGTGTGATATGTTTAGTGGTAATGTCGTGTGATATGTTTAGGGGTAATGTCGTGTGATATGTTTAGGGGTAATGTCGTGTGATATGTTTATGGGTAATGTCGTGTGATATGTTTAGGGTAATGTCGTGATATGTTTAGGGTAATGTCGTGTGATATGTTTAGGGTAATGTCGTGTGATATGTTTAGGGTAATGTCGTGTGATATGTTTAGGGTAATGTCGTGTGATATGTTTAGGGTAATGTCGTGTGATATGTTTAGGGTAATGTCGTGTGATATGTTTAGGGTAATGTCGTGTGATATGTTTAGGGTGATGTCGTGATATGTTTAGGGTAATGTCGTGTGATATGTTTAGGGTAATGTCGTGTGATATGTTTAGGGTAATGTCGTGATATGTTTAGGGTAATGTCGTGTGATATGTTTAGGGTAATGTCGTGATATGTTTAGGGTAATGTCGTGTGATATGTTTAGGGTAATGTCGTGTGATATGTTTAGGGTAATGTCGTGATATGTTTAGGGTGATGTCGTGATATGTTTAGGGTGATGTCGTGTGATATGTTTAGGGTAATGTCGTGATATGTTTAGGGTAATGTCGTGATATGTTTAGGGTAATGTCGTGTGATATGTTTAAGGGTAATGTCGTGTGATATGTTTAGGGTAATGTCGTGATATGTTTAGGGTAATGTCGTGATATGTTTAGGGTAATGTCGTGATATGTTTAGGGTAATGTCGTGTGATATGTTTAGGGTAATGTCGTGATATGTTTAGGGTAATGTCGTGTGATATGTTTAGTGGTAATGTCGTGTGATATGTTTAGGGTAATGTCGTGATATGTTTAGGGTAATGTCGTGTGATATGTTTAGGGTAATGTCGTGTGATATGTTTAGTGGTAATGTCGTGTGATATGTTTAGGGTAATGTCGTGTGATATGTTTAGGGTAATGTCGTGATATGTTTAGGGTAATGTCGTGATATGTTTAGGGTAATGTCGTGATATGTTTAGGGTAATGTCGTGATATGTTTAGGGTAATGTCGTGTGATATGTTTAGTGGTAATGTCGTGATATGTTTAGGGGTAATGTCGTGTGATATGTTTAGGGTAATGTCGTGATATGTTTAGGGTAATGTCGTGATATGTTTAGGGTAATGTCGTGTGATATGTTTAGGGTAATGTCGTGTGATATGTTTAGGGTAATGTCGTGTGATATGTTTAGGGTAATGTCGTGTGATATGTTTAGTGGTAATGTCGTGATATGTTTAGTGGTAATGTCGTGATATGTTTAGGGTAATGTCGTGTGATATGTTTAGTGGTAATGTCGTGTGATATGTTTAGTGGTAATGTCGTGTGATATGTTTAGGGTAATGTCGTGTGATATGTTTAGGGTAATGTCGTGATATGTTTAGGGTGATGTCGTGATATGTTTAGGGTAATGTCGTGTGATATGTTTAGTGGTAATGTCGTGATATGTTTAGGGTAATGTCGTGTGATATGTTTAGGGTAATGTCGTGTGATATGTTTAGGGTAATGTCGTGATATGTTTAGGGTAATGTCGTGATATGTTTAGGGTAATGTCGTGTGATATGTTTAGTGGTAATGTCGTGTGATATGTTTAGGGTGTAATGTCGTGTGATATGTTTAGGGTAATGTCGTGTGATATGTTTAGGGTAATGTCGTGTGATATGTTTAGGGTAATGTCGTGTGATATGTTTAGGGTAATGTCGTGTGATATGTTTAGGGTGATGTCGTGATATGTTTAGGGTAATGTCGTGTGATATGTTTAGGGTGATGTCGTGTTCTATGTTTAGGTGTAATGTCGAGTGATATGTTTAGGGGTAATGTCGAGTGATATGTTTAGGGGTAATGTCGTGTGATATGTTTAGGGATAATGTCGTGTGATAT